>NC_061148.1:5731304-6032951 GCF_905220365.1 Vanessa cardui
AGTTTCGCGGACACATTCGAGTTTATATTAACCTTATACCTGTGTTTTTGGACGTGTTGGTAAGTGAAGACTAATGTATGGGCGCTGTAAGAAACATTAAACATTGCTTACGTAAGATGTTTTGTCTCTTTAGGATATAGTTTCACTGGCTTACTTCAAGTCAGAACACAACTATTTCAAGTACTGCTGATTGATATTAGAATATCTGATGATTATGTGGGAGATCCACGCGTCATTCCATTGCTCGCCTCTGGACAACACGGCAAAGGCGAGCGCGTCTTGGAGCGAGGACCGTGAAGCTCAAAACCAATCGCGATGGAGGATATCTGTGGGGGCCCTCAGCCCCATCTAGGAGACATAGGATATTAAGTCAATGTGGTAGCTACAAAGACTAATTTGTTATTTGTAATTTTCTTCGTGATTATAAGGGCGATTCAATTTTCTTGTTAAGTCAGTACAAGTAAAAATTAAAAATACAATGGAAATTATGTTATAAAATTCTTGATAAAATATTTTTTTCTACGATTAAGGAAAAGTTTTGAAAGAGTCTTGATAGTTAATTAAGATTATTAAAACAATTTTGATTATACCTAATTAGTTGTTTATAAAATTTGTTATTTTAATATTTACCTAATGATTTACTTAGTTTCTTTTATATTTTAAACGTTAATATTAAAATATAAATGTTTATTGAATTAAATAAATTTAAGAGATATGATTAAAAGATAACTTTCTGATTTTATAGTCGAGAAGTATATCTTTAGAGCCTTCGACTACTGACGACTGACTATATTCTAAACATACCGCATACATTGAAAAAAAGGAGGCCCAGAATTATATTTACACAAGCGGTACCAGGAGCTAATGAAGGGAGGCAGAATATAAGTTATCCTGAGAAATATATTATATACTTCTGCTATGAATAAGTCAAGTTATTTATTTAAACCTTTTTGCATGAACTACATAAAGTTTAGAAACAAAATGGGCGGCATTGTTTACAGTGCTCAATATGGAATAAAGTTGAATCCGTCACCGAGAAAGCCAAAGAGCGAGGCATTTACACGTTCATTCAATATTCAGGTTTTATCTTCTTCAATCTTCTAGCTTCAAATCCACTTAAACACTATTTTGTGATAGGCGGTGATAAAAAACGCACATATGTTTAATTTCAATAATATTCAGCCACTGTATCCACTAACTTGTATTGGAACAGCGTGATGGAATAAACTCCAAAAATTTTACTCAAAGGCTGTTTTTACTTTATTACATTACAAAGTTAAATCATCGTTCTCCATAAATGCCCAGCAATCAGTTAAAAGGATTGTTTCATTGGAAACAAAAGAGGCGTCCCCAACTGATTAGTAAATACACGTGTTCTAAATACGACCCTAAATAAACTGAGGGACAAAAACAATTACCATTTCGGGCACGAAGACCCACAAATAGGAATTAGTGTATGTCGTAATATAGACCCGATTCGTCATAATTGGGGCAAATAAAGGAACGTTTATATCAAACGATTTTATTGAATTGCGAATTATTTACCTTAACAATTAAATAAATTAACAACTTACCGGATTATATAAAAGGCAAATCTTTTTTTCATTTGCAACTAGGTTAATTAAATGTGATTATAAACATGGAATGTTATTATCATATTATGGGATTGTATTTACGTTATTTACTGAAATATGCTCGGCATATTTTGGTACACGTTAAATATACACGGGCGTTTTCTTGACGCTTTTTAAACGCGCGTCTCGAAAATGACCTAATATTTTTTCTGTGTATTTTTTTATGCCTGATGATCCCCAATTTTTTAAAAACTGTATTATACTGGTTTGAAATCGGAACACAGCAATGTGATGAACGGATGGTACCTACCCAGATACACACTTTCCTACAATATACAATAAAAACACTCAGGCGAACGCACTAACTAAAGCATCCTCTCCTTATTTCTATAAAGTCCTAATGTAACATTCATAAGCTGTACAAACGGGCGTTTTAAAAACCGTTCACTAATAGAAGCCACAAAGTAATTTCACTATTGCTGGTATTTCAACTGAATTCATAGCAAGTTTGTATCTAGCAATTTAATTTTGTAAATGTAATTTTAAATATTTGTCGACATCGTGAATATTTGCTTGGCATAAATTGCTGGCAGAGAATGCCAATGGCCTTAAATCCGATTTCAACATTGCAATTGCTTGTGATACAAGTTTTAATAAATAAAGTTTATTAAACTTTTATATACATTATCAGTATTAAAGAAATTACTAAACAAATCTAATGACTGTGATGATGTGATGGTGATGTCCTCAATATATTGGCTGTAAAGCTGGACAGTCCCCTCTGGAAATGCTGAGGTGGTGCACACGTATTATTAACGTAGGTTTAAGCCATCCACATCGCTCCATGGACCATCGTCCAGTGGTTAGAACACGTGCATCTTAACCAATGATTGCAGACACTGATTATTCATGTGCTTAATTTGTGTTTATAATTCATCTCGTGCTTGGCGGTGAAGGAAAACATCTTGAGGTGTGTCGCATGTGTAAATCCACCAACCCGCATTGGAACAGCGTGGTAGAATATGTTCCAAATCTTCTCCTCGAAGGGAGAAGAGGCCTAGCAGTGAGAAATTTACAGGCTGTTGTTGTAATTGATCGCTTTGTTTTTTTTTTGTTAAATTTTGTAATTATACTAATAATACATTCTTAAAAAAACATTATCTCATGGGCTAATATCTTTTTATTATTATTATTACTTTTTAATTAAATAATAAAACAAAAGTCTTACCTCTTGGTCCAGTACTGACTTGACACTGATAAAGCGCGTCGTCTTCCAATGCTACATCTCGTATATCTAATGAATAATCCCCTGAAACAAAAAATAAAATATAATAATTACCAAAAAACACAAAAAATCAAATTCCATATATCCGAGAGTACAACCGCATAACCTCTTAAATTGCAAAAAACGTAAAAATAATTCATCTATTAATGCCAGTTTAAATACATAGCAGATTTTGTTAAAAGAATAATTTATAGCAATGTCTTGCTTTGAATTTATTGAATGTGCCTTGAATGATTTATTCAGTAATAATTTCAATTAGATATATAGTCAGCCTTGGAATTTTGTAAGGATTCTAATGATAAACCAGACATCAAAATCTGTTCAGACATTTCAAAATTATAACGAAATAAAGTGACTCACTCTCGGGGTGTGTGGGACTCCCCGGTTCCCTGGACGCCGAGTGCGCCCAGGTCCACCGGGTTTACCCACTAAAAAACCAGCGGTACCCTCTCCGTCTTTCGGCGGGCGCCACGGGATCGCTTACGCATGCTACCGTGACAATGTCAACACCGACCAAAGACAATTATCAATCATCAAATTTGGTAGCAAAATTTTCAAGCACTTGTTTCTATATGTTTTTGTAAGTGCATAATGTTTGATGCATCACCCTTGCATATTAATCCAATTAGCACCAAATTAACATAAAACTTTATCCATTCAAGCAGCGCATATTCTGCTCTCAAGGGGCTCTTTTTCTGACGCATTCAGTATATCAACACAACAGACTAATATGCACAAATTAACATACAAGAAGCATTGTTGAAAACGGAATGAAAATCCCAATAGTCATTTCTGATATGATACATAAACATAGCAATGTGATAAATGGAGATCTCTAATATACTTATTAATTTTATTTTTTTATGCTGTAAGTTTGAGGAGGAGCATATCGGCCACCTGATGATAAGTGATCCACAACTGCCCATAGACATTAGCGCTGTAAGAAATATTAACAATTCCTCACATCGCCAATGCGCCACCAACCTTGAACCTTAAAACTAAGATGTTTTGTCTCTTGTACCTGTAGATACACTGGCTCACTCACCCTTCAAACCGAAACAACAATACTGAGAACTGTTGTTTGGCGGTAGAATATCTGATGTGTGGGTGGTACCTAGTCAGATCACCCTCCAAAATATAGACATAGATTAATCATTTCACTGTTTAAAAGTTTGTTAAGTATTACTTTCGAGAGTGTAAAAGTTCAAAATAAGAACAGTTCCAGGGTTGCTTACCTTCCTCATCGCTGCCAACCATTCTATAGCGTTCGTATCCCGTTAAATGCCTGTGAGTCCCGAGCCCGAAGTCATCCTTCGTCCATTGCAACTGACCAGCCTTGTTCACCACGCGACATGGTAACGTCACTCTTGTACCGACCACTGCACTCTGTCAATAAAGAAAAATAACTCATTGTCTTATTGTCATACTAGCAAGTTCTTCTAAATAGAATCTGCATTTCGAAGCAGTAATAGCTTCACTTAATATAATTTGCTTTTTTATGATATAGGTTGGCGGACGAGCATATGAGCCACCTGATGTTAAGTGGTCACCATCACCCATAGACAATGAAGCTGTAAGAAATATTAACTATTCTTTACATCGTCAATATGCCACCAACCTTGGGAACTAAGATGTTATGTCCCTTGTACCTGTAGTTACGCTGGCTTACTCACACTTTAAACCGGAACACAACAATACTGAGTACTGTTATTTGGCGGAAGAATAACTGATGAGGGGGTGGTACCTACCCAGACGGGCTAGCACAAAGCCCTACCACCAAGTAAAATTATATGTTATATCACGATTCAAAAGTCGCCAAATTAAATTAAGCATATTTTGATTGAGTTTATTGACGTCTATAAAATATATATAAACTGGGAATGTTCACCAGACAGATAGATCGGATTTGTTCCAATGCATTTGTGAGAAGATTTTTGGTAATTGAAAAGCACCATAAGTTTGTTGATTGATTCCTTTGAGAATGTATAGTTCATGCGGCGTAAATGACCATATACTTGTATGCATAGACTTAGAGATTCGGTTCTCTACACATTTCTAAAGGGTAGTAGACCACAGTATCTGATATTAATTTCAACTCTATGCATTCCTTAGAAAATGGGTCTTATCAGTCAGACAGAAAGACAAACAAACAGACGGACAAAAAATTTATCTTATAAAATTCCTTTTTCAAAATTTGATTTTATTTTTTTTAATTTGGGATACACGTTCAAAATGACGTATCACCATAATCAGTTGTCACATTTCTCAAGTGAGTTATGAAGTGAGTTCTTACAGAATCACACATCAAATATGTCAAGATGTTTTCTATTTACAGAATAATCCACCCAAAAGCGGCGAAATGCAGCTACTGAGACGTATACGACGGTCAACGCAAATATTTGAATCCTTTATACTGAACTAAATCTGACAAGTAAACGAAGAAACGTCTTATTTCATATTCGCGACATTTTCAATACTCGTTCAAACCAAACAGATATAACCAAATAGGTTTTATATATCTGTTTAGAATTTTAATGCAAACCAGTTGTACCTGCGAATTTGTGAACATTTGAATTTAACAATAAAGTTATTGTTGTAGTAAATCACTCCTTATTGCATCAGTTATCTGCCAGTGAAAGTCCTATCAAAATCGATCGAGCCGTTACTGAGATTAGTCGAAACAAATATACAACAACTGTGTATACATACAAATGCGTTTGTTTAAAAGCGGTTTTTTTAATAATACAAACAGATACTCCAATTTTCTTACATGTATAGATATACAAAACGCTTAATAAATATGCTACAGTATTGTAAAACTTTAAAAGGTCTTCAAAAAGCTGACATTAGTATATGTCTATCTCTTACTCAAATTACAATTTATCCTTTAATTTAAAAAAATATAATTATTAAAAAACCTTATATATAAATAATAATTATGTCATTAAGTAATTAAAATAAGTTGTGAATTTAATAAAGATCAATATGGCCTTTTACAGCATGTAATTGAAATGAATATTTTCGAAGATATTATAGATTTAAAACATAAGTACATAGCGGTTTATATTGTCTAATGACAAAAGAACTACTTTATAAGAAATTCTGTAGTATATTTTCGATAATATATATATTGAAGGGAAGCTTCATTATTGTTCTAAACTTGATAGCAATTCTGAAAACTGTAATGTCTATCTTCATTTTATATTTCATTGTGTTATTGCTCAATACAATATCATTGCTGTTTGTAATTACGTTAAGTACTTTATATTCATTTTTATAACGTGATAAAATGGAACATTTTCCAAGATTCCAAGTTACCGAGTCTATCTAATTAGATTTCGTTCGTACTTTGTGATACGAAATGTATGAAACAAATTACAATCGTAATAAATGCCTACCATTTGTTATCCGAGTTGATTTTATTTTTTATTTATGTTGGATAAAGTTTTCGGAATATAAATTTTTAGGCACATTTAAATGAATGAATAAATATCGATTTACAACAAAGTAATAGCTGATTAAAAATTCATACCTACTGTTCGCTGTAATTTATGATATTGGTAGAAGTTGGTCAGGTACAATTATTATATAATAATCATAATAGCATAATTGTTTACCACAGTGTGCGAGTGAGAAGTTCACCTTTATAGGAAAACGTTTGTGCAAGAAAGAGATGGATAATTATTCATAATTCCCTTTTCAAATTAGAAATAATACAGACAGTATATGACACTATCACTTAATATTGGTGGCGCATTGGCGATGAAAGGAATGATTAATGTTTCTCACAGCTTTAATAGTAAAGTAACAATCTGTACATTTCCCACTGCTGAGATAAGGCCTCCTCTCCAATTAAGGAGAGGATTTGGAACATATTCGACCACGCTGTTCCAATGCGGGTTGGTGGAATGCACATGTGGCAGAATTTCGATGAAATTACACACATGCAGTCTCCCTCACGATGTTTTCCTTCACCGCCGAACACGAGATGAATTATAAACACAAATTAAGCACATAAATATAGTGGTGCTTATCTGGGTTTGAACCCGCCTTCATTGGTTAAAAAATCTCAGCTCAATGTACTAATTCCATGCGATTTAATAAAACATAATTTATGCATTAAAATAGTTTTTGATTAATATATATCTTTATTTAAAATTAAAACGTTCACGATACTCAAAAAACATTCGTAGATAATGTCGAAATATCGAGCTCATAAAAGACATGGTTAATATCCCGTAATTAATAACTGTAATAATAAAAATAACCATGTTCATATAAAACACTCATCAGATATGCTACCGTCAAACAACAGTACTTCGTATTGTTGTCTTCCGGTTTGAACGGTGAGTGAGCCAGTGTAACTACAGGCACAAGGGACATAGCATCTTAGTTCTCAAGTAGTTGGTGGTGCATTGGCGATGTAAGGAATGGTTAATATTTCTAACAGTGCTAATATCTCTATGGGCGGTGGTGACCACTTACCATTATGTCGCCCATATGCTCGTCCCATATGTTTGTCGCAAAAGAACATTAAACATAATAAAATTAGCAGTGTGTGCATGTAATGCACACACTACTTTTAGCAATACATTACGTTACAAATGTTTTATGTATACCCTTATTCTACACGTGACCGAGAGGGGTAGTTAGTTAGGGTATTATTTGTAAAGGTAATTTCATCCATCACAAATAGCCACGCTAAATCAAAAAGGTCCCTTCTAATGAATAAATCAGAATCCCTCAAGAGCAACCAAAAATCAAAGTTGCGGGACTCGGAATATTAATTTAGGAAATTCCATTTCATAAATCAAACTTTCCAACCCGATTACAAACCTCTCTTATGTAAGGGTCTAGCCATAATGGTTTAAAAGTAATTAATTATTATATTTTCAATTATAAATATTTTTCTTCTGAAATGGCTGGACTTTAGGCTATTGTTTCAGCCTTTTAGTGTCCCACTGTTGGACTAAAGCCACTTTTCTATTTAAAAAAAAGGATTAGCAATTCTACCACAATACATTTAACATAATTTTATTGAAATTAAACATATGCCGTTTTTGTCACGATGTTTTTCCTTCACTGCGGAACCCTTAATTAACTATAAACTACATATATAGTGCTTGCCTGGATTTGAACCAGTATTCATCGGTTAAGATGCACGCGCTCTAACCTTGTGTTATTTTGGCTCATTCGAAAACAAACTTTATGCTTGATAAGCAGTATACTTTATGCTTGACAGGAAGTCGAGATGGCCCAGTTGTTAGAACGCGTGCATCTTAACCGATGATTGCGGGTTCAAGCCCAGGCAAGCACCGCTGATTCATGTGATTAACTTGACTTTATAATTCATCTCGTGCTCAGCGTTGAAGGAAAACATCCTGAGGAAACCTGCATGTGACAAATTTCATAGAAATTCTGCCACATGTGTATTCCACCAACCCGCATTGGAACAGCGTGGTGGAATATGTTCCAAACCTTCTCCTCAAGGGGAGAGGAGGCCTTTAGCCCAGCAGTGGGAATTTACGGGAAGTTATTGTTGTAAGCAGTATACGTTGGGAGTATTAGTAGTTGCCTGATTACATTATATGTTATTATAATAGTCAAAAAACTATGGGTACAAATATTGGCAAAGCTGCGTCTCGTTTTGAGGAAATCGTGATTGTGGATGCTTATTCAACCACGTCGCTCCAATGCGGATCAGAGGATACCTTTATATAGATTATCATGGAAATTCATTCAATTATGAACAGAAATTAAGACCAATTTTTAGGGCTCATTCATTTGTTCTTATTCAAATGTGAATCCTCTGTCATTGGTCATGATACTCGTGTTCTAATCACGGGCCATTTACGCTTTTTATTCTATCATATATATGTACAACCAATATGTTAAATCGTAACTAATATTCGAACTGTAATTATGATATATCTGGAATTGAATATATATTACAGTTTAATTGTAAATCGGCATCAATCACACTGTTTGGTTGGAGGACATTTGCAAATATTATGTATATTAATAGGAACTGTAGCGGGTACTCAACGCAAATTCGATGAACACTAAATCAACTAACTTAATAGTATTTATAATTTACAATTATTTACATAAACATATTAATATGACGGTAAGTATTTTACTGAAATTACCCTTCGTTTAAAAAAGTAATAAAAACAAATTCAAATCAAAATAAACTTTATTCAAGTAGGCTTTCACTTTTGAATCGTTTTACAATTAAGTGGTTTTAACCGGCGGTTCGGATAGTAGAGTCTACCGAGAAGAACCGGCAAGAAACTCAGTAGTTACTCTTTTTCAACATTTAAGAAATACAAAGTCATGTTAGTTAATACAATTATTTAAATTAATATAACCTGCTTGGAAGTCAACAGGTGAACTCCACTCTTTTTATCATCTATAAAATCTTGTTTCGAATAATATGCCATTTTTACCAATGTATTTTTTATAAGCGATTTGAATTTACGAAACGGCATAGTTAAAATTTAAAATGAATATGCAAATTTTTGCACCTATTTCCTTTTCTCTCCTAATCTGTCAGTCTTAAGGTTCTATTATTAACTTCAACATATTAAATAATACAGCATCAAGGGAACCTTCGAATTATTTTTCCAAGATATCAATAATCGTGTAATCGTCGTAATATAAATAATCGTGTAATGACATTTTTAAGTATGAATATATTAGTACGGAACAAGACACTTTGCGGCTCAGATCTGTGACACTTAAGTTGTGAATACTGTTGACGGTAGAATATACAAAAGACTATTAGTTGCCCGAGGCTTTGCTCGCATTTTGGGTGTTTGTTGTCATGTATTAGTTAAAAAAGGTAAGTTTAAGTTTGCTTCATACCAAATTTCATCAAACTCGGTTCAGCAGTTTAGTCGTGAAAGAGCAACAGACAGATAGACAGATACAGTTACTTTCACTTTTATAATATTAATATAGATGATGCTCTGGGTGAGTATTTATTTTTCGTTCGTCTTGTTACAAAACCCAATCACCATGGAATGAAAAATGCCTTCAGACTTATTTATTTTCCCTTATAGAACACTTGGTTTTGTGCAAACCCGTTTTGGTTGGTACAATTTACTTAACAGATATTTTACCGCCATACACCAGTACTCAGTTTTGTTGTGCTCCGGTTTGAATAGTGAATGAAATAATGTAACTACAGGCACAAGGAATACTAAATAATATCTTAGTAATTAAGGTAACTGGCACATTTATGATATAAGGAATGATAAATATTTCTTACAGCGCTATAAACTATGTGTGTCTGCTGATCATTTCCTCGTCCGTGTATTATAAAAAATACACGAAGTATATTCCTATATACATATATTTATAGTTACAACAGTGTGAACGAATCCTTAGGCTTTACATAAACAGTGCAAGTTGACTAAAGTGGGTTGTATTGAAAATATCGGACGATATTAAAAATTCTTTGCCCCGGGTACGTTAGAAACGGTTTTTCATGCTCGAATTATTCACGATATTCACGAATAAAAATATAAATGGTCAGTTTTTTTGTAGATTAAAATATATTTATTTCGAAATGTTTTTGTTCCATGATTATAATATTACTAAAACAAAATCCTTGATAAATAATTTGTTAGCATAATTGCTAACAAATTATTTATCAAGGATTTTTAGATTTAAAAGTCAGTTATATATTAATATATATAACTGACTAAATAGTTATTCAACAAACATAATCTTTTTTTTAATTGATAAAATTATACGGCAGACTGGCCAGACCAGACCAGGCCAGACTAGACCGCCTTATAGTGTCGTCAACAACACCCACAGACATCGCCAGTATAAGCGAGTACAGGTATCATTTCTGGAAGGCTGAAGGTTTTATGTCTCGATGGAGACGACACATCAGATCTATCACACACTAAAAGTATTTAAGATCAATATTAAAGCTTCAACGTGGTCTCCGAAGCACGGGAGTAATAATGTTAGAAGATACAAAGCAAAGCCGTAGGTGAAAAATATTTCTATTTAACTAGCTTTTGCCCAACGCCTTTTATGTGTTGATCGTCTGGTTTTGATTAGACTACTCATTCTCAGCCTTTTCCATATGCTTTGAGTAAATAAGGCTATTTCAATATTTCTAACAGATACTCCAATTTTATTACATGCATAGATTAAAATAATTTACAGAACCAATGCCTTTGGGCTGTGGTAACTAATCTACCTTCCATATCAGATGACCTTTTTGCTCGTCCACCTATATATCGTAGATATGAGTAAATAATGCAGTCTCACCTGATCCTGTGGTTCAATCGCAAACTTTTGCTGACTATACGCGCTTGCACAATCCATTAACAAATACAATAAAGTCCATTTCTTCAACATCACAACTAAGTCCACTATCCTCAAAAGCAGGAACAATGAATTTGTTTCTCTACTCGTCACCCTTAGTTTAACTACATTCCTGGTCGTATCTCTTTCTTTGAAAATATCTATAGGATTTATCTCTGTAACTACATCTGGTTTTCTATCATTCGCTATCTTAATATTGTCTTTAAATATGAGATTACTGTTCGGTGAATCATTGCATTTATAATTATCTTGATCGGTTTCTGTGTCCATTTTGTTCTATTGTTCTCGATTTGGTACTGAACAGCCATATGGCAAAGGCATCGAGGAATCTTCTCTAAGCGTATTCTTGAAGTTGTGAAAAATATCTGAAACAAAAATTTTGATTAATCGTCTAATATATTATTATCAGACAAATCAGCGCATGATGATGCATTATTTATGTCGAATTAATATTAGTTAATATTTAAGCAGTGAACTGCAAGACACTTCCTAAACAAACGCGTCCAAATCTGTTTCTTCTAATCTGTCTGGATGGATGTGGTACCGTCGTTACTTCTGATTTTCCATAACACAAGTGCTTCAGCTACTTACATTGATATCATAGTATGAACGTGATATTGTCCAATATTTATATTGTTAACGCTAACGCAAAAAAATATTCAAACGAAATGCGATTTACGATTTTCAAATATCTATTTTGAATATTGAGCTTTGGTTCATAAATAGAACGCGCATAAGGATTACGGGGGATTAAAAAAATCCGGGCAAATACCAGAGTAATTTCAAAAGCTAAGCTTGTGTACGATTCATCTCATGTTCAGTAAAGTAAAACATTGTGTATTGAATTTTAGCACATATTTACCTAATAATGAAGGAATGTAGAAGTGGATTGCGTTACTGAAACCGACGGAAAAGCTACATTTTTAATTATGATAAAATGTTCTTATTTGAAAACGTTTAATTAAACATTTCGAATTTTGATACCGTTCGAAATTTAAATTTGAAAAGGTAAAGGCACAGCTCGTAAATGTTAGGCGCTGTTGTTTAAGGATGCTTTTTAAAGACAGTCAACTTATATCCTCTATTCTACCTTTAGTTCCGATCAATGGGTGATGAATGGACACATGCCAGAAATTATTTCATTACAAATAGATTTTCTCATCAACAAGCAAAAGATGGATAAACAAAATACATAAAAAAAACCCACTGTATTTTGGTCCTGAAACAAGGTACCTGTAACTTTTGGTTTAAACCTGGATTTCGAGTCACCAGTATTTTTGTACGAATCATTTATATATAAAGACTAGCTGTGCGCGCCACCTTGTACGCGTTTTAATTTAACAAAAAACATATAATTTTTGTAGCCTAAGTTACTCCCTATTATATCAGTTATCTGCTAATGAAAGTCCCGTCAAAATAGATCCAACTATTCCAGAGACTAGCCGGAACAAACAAACAGAGAGACAGACAGACAGTACGACAAAAATTTCATAAAATAGTATAGTAAAAATATACCGTGTATATATACGCATGTATACATATGCATTGAGTAAAAAAGGCCTATTTTAATTTTACAAACAGACACTCCAATTTTATTATATCTATAGATATATTATTTAGCTTCCACAGCAATGCCCACATATATTAAGATAGCAAAATTGTTATACCAGAATATAACCAATCTCTAATCCAACATTCATTCAAATAATTTCATCAATTTTGGTTTGATTGAATAACGAAGTCAAACAAACTTTCCCATTTATAATATAAATATAACGATAATACTAGAAGCCATACTGTCGCCATTTTCGGTAAACTATTTCACGTGATAAAATTTAAAATGACATGATTTACGTTATTTTTTCATGTTGAAACGCGTACAAATGGATTTATTTAATCACAGCGAATATTTTTGTGACCGCAAAAATTAAACCACAAGCTTATATCAGTATGTATTGCCGCTATAAATAATTTTAGTTAACCATTTCAACTGAAATATATCATAGAAACGTGAAAACGACTATTTCACGTTGTGTCACGTGATATTCCTGGCTGTATAGTATATTTTATTGCATTCCCAGTGTCTGTCTGTTACTGGACTGCTGAAAAATTTGATTTTTATATAACACTAAGGTATATAAAGCATGTTTTTAAAATCAAAAATCATTTTCTGGAAATTACGTTTTACCACCCACTCGTCACCTATTTTACTACCAAACAGCCATCAGTGTTGCCGTATTTAAATTTCTTGTGACTCGGTACGATAGATAACAAAAATAATTTTCCCGAAACAGTTATCGAATGATCCTCAATAAATATTGTAATAATAATAAAAATCCGACCACAATCGACCATAGAGTTACAAAAAAATTAAATCAATCTATCAATGATATCCTGCACAAAGATTGTGCACTAAAAATTAAACAGTACTTCCAAAATCAATGTATCACAACCTTGGGAACTAAGATCTTAAGTCCCTTGCGCTTTAGACAATTCTAAATCAGTAGTTCCCAAGCCTATGTTTCTCGGGGACCACTTTCAAAATTTTATTGGTTTCGGTGGACCCCTACTGCTACATTTCTACCACACTCTTAATGTCACCAAAAAATAAAAATCGTGTCGCTTCTGAGTTCTGTCCCTATATTCCGATAGGTAAACTAAAAACGAAAAATAGTACATTTTCTAACACCATACTTATTAAAAGAATAGAATTACAAGAAAAAAATTAATAAGGTAATACAATTACTGTGCTTACATTTTTGCTCTTTACCATCAAAAGCAGATAAATTTTCGTGGACCCCCATTAACACATTAGGTACACCACCTGGACTAATATCAAATCAATCCCACAGCGAATGCCACAAAAACAATCCACTTGGAAATCTTCATGGAAAAATTTGCCGATACATCAGTCCGAGAGTATCTTAAATACTGGATACGATAAATCAATATACCTCAAGACATATGGGCCATTATAAATTCTAAAATACATAAACCTGTCCGGACCACAGAATGAACACTAATAAATAATTTGGATCGGTTGCAAGACGGCAGTTTCTGCTGCATTGCTTCGTACAAGAGAGTATCGTTTAGATGGACGCTACTAATGGTTCGTTCGAGTTTAATCGATTGGAAAACTATCGAATCGCTAATATATCTCTCCTGGAATGAGGATTGCACTCACATAATTTAGCCTTTGAATGTATGTATTATGTACTTTGAAAAGGTAACCAAGAATCTTTTGAAAATATGGAGGAAATAAGGATGACATACTTTGAACCCATACCAAACGATGGTTACTTGGAAATTTAGTGCGGTCTAATCGGTTATATTGGCAATGATGTCAAGATGTAAGTAATTAATTTTATATCGATTTTGATCAGTTTCGCTTGGATTTCAATAAAGTGAAGGTATACTTATATCTATATATGTATATTCGAATCTGTACATTTAAAAATTATTCGATACCAAACTCGATACAATTGTCATTTTATTGTTTCTTTCCTGTCATATCCACCACTTTGGATTTGATATTATGACGTCACATGCTCTATAAGACGCACGAATCTAAAACGAAAGTACTGAATTACTCGGCTAAATATCACAAGCGCTTTATAAACTACATGGAAAATCTCCTTTTTGCTCGCTCAAAACCAAGGCTTAAGTTACCTTAAATTATATACAAAACCCGTAGTAGGGTACATCTAAAACTACTCCTATTACATAAAGTACACGATCTTTACTTTTTCCGTCTCTTTTACACCTAAGCATCAGCTATGAGGTTGACAGAGATAGATGACCTTTGAAATTTCAAGTTGCAGTTATTTCGCTGAATCTCGTAGGAATTTTCAAGTATTTCACGACATATATAAGTAAGGAAATCCGAAATTTATAACGGTAATGGCTAACTTGTGTGCAATGGACCGATACTTCGATATATTTTGACGAAACTACGTCGTCTGGTTGAAAATATTTTAACAGTTTTGAAAGCAAACACACGTTGTTTTATAAAATGTAATACTAGGAACTCGTTTCGGATTCACACGAGTAGAAAAAGGGCTTATGTAAAGCGTTTATACCGTAAATATACTACTTTATTGGATTACACAGGATAAAGTAAAGCACCATGATCAGCATTATTTCTCCGACACATTCAATCGTCATATTCCACGCAATTTAACTGAAACCATAATTAATTACAGATTTAAATCTTTCTCGTTAATCCAATCAATCAACCTATCAACCAAAGTTTTTAATTTTTTCGCCTTCATTGTCACACATTGTCATGTACATTATTTATTAACTGATACATGACGGCGTTGCCTGGTGTACACGATACATTCGTTATTATATATGTTTCGAAATCTTCAATGATAATAAAATTTAAGATGTTATCACAAATTGTTGCATGGGCTTAACTTGTACGTAGTTTAACGTTGGAATTATTTTTTTCAAATCAATTTTACACCCACGTGATATCCGTAAACGTTTTTACATGAGGCCTTCTATTAAAAACTTCGCAATAAGTATTTTCAGGAACTCTTCAACTCTTCATTTTTCACCTTTTTAAAACATACACACATTGAAACGAATTATTGATTATTTTCTTTTTGTCCAAATTTATTAACCAGAAAAGAAAATGGCTCTTATAATGATAATGATAAACCTTTAATTGGGGACAAAGATATTAGATCCCTTGTGCCTCTTGTTACTGACTCACTCAGCCTTCAAATCGGAATACAACAATATTAATAACTAGAAGACGCTAGCTGGTTCGCTCGTTTTTCCGTATTGGTTGTTATTTGTTAAGGAAAAAGTAGCCTATGTCATTTCTTGGACTCAAGTTTGCTTCATACCAAATTCGGTTGAGCGGTTATGGTTATGATATTAATATATATGTTGATGATACAATATGTTCTAATCAGGCTATACCACCAAGCTGACATTGAAGCTTAAATAGCTCAAGATAATAGTCACCTGAGTTGTGACGTGCCATTTCCTTCCGACATCTGTATTTCCTGAGCATTATATGGTTAGCGACAAGGGATACGCAGGTATGATTGAAGCCATAAGCCTAGATCATTATAATCTATATTAATATTATGAATGTGAAAGTAACTCTGTCTGTCTTTCACGACCAAACCGCTGAACGGATTTTGATGAAATTTATTATGAAGCAAATTTGAACTCCAAAAAAGGACATACTTTCTTCCTGGCACATGACAACAAACACGCTAAAACGAGTGGGCTTTCACGGGCAACTACTAGTATAAACATATAGGTAATCATGAAACATCTAAATTTATGATTAAAAGACATAATTAAACACCTACTTTTTAAGTTTATATATTTAAGTTTATATAATATGCAAAGCAATAACATTTTTAGTATATATCTTATGTACACGCGAGATTATTTGCTCATATAGTGCGTAGGTATGATGACGTCAGAGGATCATGCCTTTTGCCGTTTGGCATACAGTTTTATATCACCCCAAAGGCTACCCATAAATGTTTCACACTAAAAGAAATTGACAAATTATTTTATTTAATACAAGTTTTTTCATCGTCAATCACACCATCAAAGATTTGAAACTTGTGCAGTCTTTCACTAAATATTAATACGCAAACATACCCAAAGCGCTACAGCTATCATATTAAAGAAAATATTAAAACATTGACGAGGTGCATAAAGAGAAAATCGATTAAATTATATCACGCTATTTCCACACAGATACTAGATTAAGGTTATATTATAAATATTACCTCGGGGAGCATTTTCGGGTTCGCTTATTATAAGGCATTGTTATTTTATATGAATTTATTGTTGTCAATTATTCAACCGGCAGGCTAATTGTGAAATACGGTCGTAATCACAATTTCGTTGTAAAAATTGAAAGCAATCGAATTAAAGCTTCATTTCTGACAGTTATAATGATAGATGTGTCAAATCAGATCAGTAGAGTGATTTTGTCGATCTCGAATTCACCATGGAACATGATCCGATGAAAATCAAAAAGTGATCTATAAAATCATTTAAAAGATAAAATGAGCGATACGAATGATAGTATAAATGTTACGAGTGAGATACGAAGTGACTTCTTACAGAATAGAACTGTTGTTTAGATTTAATAATGACAACGATTATAATTTTATGTATTAAAAAAAAAAATTGACAGAAGAAGCTTATTTAAAACATATATTCTAAACAAAATTAATAAATGCAATGAACAGACTATTTAAAATATATGTCCTAACTAAATTAAATAAATAAAATCCTTTTAAACCTTCTTTTAAAATTGACAAATTTAAATAAAAATAAAAATAATTTTAACTAAACAACTGGAGATTTATGTTTCACATCAGATATCAATCAACACATTTTTTTATGCGTTAATTGGTGTATAACATTATTAAGTTTATATTTACCATGTACACTAAAAAAGTCGAGTAAATTTTATTATATTGATTTTCATTCCAACCTCACAGATTTATTTTTTTAGTTTTTCATAAGTAAAGTAACAGCCCGTAAATTTCCCACTGCTGGGCTAAGGCCTCCTCTTCCATTAATGATAGGGTTTGGAACATATTCCACCACGCTGTTCCAATGTTGGTTGGTGGAATACAAATGTGGCAGGATTTTGATGAAATTAGACACATGCAGGTTTTCCTCACGATGTTTTCCTTAACCGCCGAGCACGAGATGAATTATAATCACAAATTAAGCTCATATATATAGTGATGTTTGCCTGGGATTGAAACCGAAATCATCGCTTAAGATGCAGGCGTTCTGACCATTGGGCCATCTCAGCTCATTTTTTCAGCATAACACGTATCATATTATAAATTGAAAACTTGCTTACCACTGTCTGTCCGTACGTATTGCATTTTTAAAATGACGCAACGGATTTTGATGCGTTGTTTTAATAGATAATAATTCGAGAGAGAGGTTTCTGTATATAGTACGTGGACAATATAAAAAATCACTGATAATTTAGACAATCTACTATATATAGTATCAGCATTGCATCCGTGCGAAGGCGAGTCGTGTCGCTAGTTAATTACAAATATTATTAAAGTAAAGTTAGTAACAGTCTGGAAATTTCCCACTGCTGGGCTAAGGTATCCACTCTCATTAACGAGAAGGCTTGGAACATATTCCACCACGCTGTGCCAACGCGGGTTGGTGGAAATTAGAATTATAGAATGTTTATGAAATTAGACACATGCAGGTTTCCTCACGATGTTTTCCTTCACCGCCGAGCACGAAATGAAGTATCAAGGAATTAAGCACATATATATAGTTGTACTTGCCTGGGTTTGAACTCGAAATCATCGATTAAGATGCACGCGTTCTAACCAATGGGTCATCTCGGCTCTCAAATAATACAAGTACCCAATGAATTTTACCTAAATTAACGTTTGAGTTTATACATCAGCAGAAAAATTATCACATATCTTATCTTTCATCTATTATATCTTCTATCTCATAACTTTCTTCTGTAACTAAATCATTAACCGCTCATGATCTCCACTGGACCAAGCCGATGATCCAATTAAAACAAATGAACAGTTAATTCTATTTAAACCAAAGCATTCATTGTCTTCTTTTAAAAGCATTAGTACCCAATCGTGTGAATCTGTTCCTTTCATGGCGATAAGAAATTGTAACATCTTTGATTCCCTTGTGAATGTCATAAATAATTCAGAGCGCACTGCGATCAACGATCATTCATTATGATTATTACCGTTTTTTAAATGTCAAAACATTAATATCAGTTGTAATAAGTACAGGCATACTTACTAATGGAATGAGAGCCAGGGATCGGCAGACTACTTATAGTAGCAAGATCACGTTTTGAAAGTCGATTTTTATGCTCTTCGACTCCATGGCATGGCAAGGAACCCTCGATGGGAATAGTGAGCCTAAAATTCACCAACAACAGGTGAAGCAATATACCAGGCAGTTATATGGGGCTCATTTGCTCTTGGACTATAAGATAATGTCTTTAATGAAAAACAAGTATTGATGTTGGAAAATAAGAGAAGAGTTTTACTATGATATAAATAATGAGCCGAGATGGCCCAGGGGTTAGAGCGCGTGCATCTTAACCGATGATTGCGGGTTCGAGCACCACAGAATTTTCTTTTTTTTTTTAATAATTGGGTAGGCATATGACGTCAGCTGGTGGTAAGTGGAAATGGAGTCTAAACGCGAAGACGACTAGTACAGCAAGAATTAGCTGCACTAGTCACCCTCACCATGGCCCGCAAGATGCATTTTCACGCTTCGTTTGAAGGCACCCAGATTATAAGAGGAGGGGAACACGTGTGCTGGTAAAGAGTTCCATTTTTTGGCGGTGCGACAAAGAAAAGACCTCATATGATAATATGTCGATTTGCTCGAACTTGACGGTGAAGGAAAACATCGTGAAGTAATCTGTGTGTGTTTAATTACAAATGTCGAAATTCTGCCCCGTTGTAGGGCTTTGTGTAAACCCGCCTGTTTTCTTCTAGTGAAGGATGTGTCTCTTGAAGGTTGATATAGCCAATATAACTACAAGCACAAGTTAAGTATTTTCCATTCCTATTTTAAACGATGTGATGTAACCACTACGCTAATTATACCTTTAGCAAATGTAAGAGAAAATAAAAATTTAATTAAAACTTTAAAATAACCTACAAAAGGCCGAAATTATCTAGCAAGATATTTGAGACGTCAAACGACTTAATTCGTTCGTAACTTGAATCGGACTTAGATTTTCAATATTCATGCAATAATGGATCTTATTTCATTGAATTAAGACTCAATTTGTATTAATACGAGAGAGACCCTCTATTTAATTCTGGATTCGGTCCAAAACGTGCCTGCACTATAATTCTTCGTGTGCCTGAATTGGATATTACAGTATAAAATTATTTTATTCGGTCAATTAAGGCTTACAAATGACATTATTATATACACATTAAATGTCTATATGTGAAATAAAAATATTTTTGTAATTCCTTACAGTTTAAATCAATAAATCCTTCTTGGAGCAAGTTCCATCCGTTTCTATAATAAAAATCCGCATACATTTTCAACTTTGCCGTTTCGTAAATTCAAATCGTTTGTAAAAAATACATAGATGATAAAAAAGCGTGGAGTTAATACCTGTTGACTTCCGATCAGGTTATATTGACACCGGCTCCAAATATACCAATAACTATAACTACGTTATATAATCGTTAATCGACTTTAAGTAGTCTAATCTATTTCATTTCATTCTTCTTGGGAGGACTCTAAAAATATGTTGAATACGCAATTATTTTTATTACTTTTTAGTGCATATTCATTTGTTTTAAAATAGTGTTTTGTTTGAAGTCGGTTTTTGTTTATGTTAAAATTTTTATTTATTTTTATTGAATGATTGATTGATTGATCTAACTAGGATGATCAGACTGTATTCTAAGATTAATTTTTGCTAACTTGAATAAATTATTTCTTGTCAAGACTTAGTACATGAAAGAAATCCTTAAGTAAAATCAATATTACCTATAATAAATACATAAATATGTGTCAACATCACATACATTACTGATCCCAATATAACTAGCTAAAACACTCGTGTTATGTAAAATTAGAAGTCATAACGTTACCACAAACACACATACCCAAGACAACCCTGACCGGTGAACTTGAACCCGGGACCTCGAAGTGGCGTACCCATGTACACCGGTGTACATACTTCTTAACCACGGAGGTCATACAGGAGCTCTTGGTATACCCCGGGAATTCCCCCTAGGTGTTGGAGGCCCGCATAGACAGGCCGACCGTCAGGGCGTCATGGTAGCATGCGTAAGTGATCCCGTGGCGCCCGCCGAAAGACGGAGAGGGTACCCCTGGTATTTTATTGTGTAAGCCCAGTGGATCTGGGCGCATTCGGCTTCCAGGAAACCGGGGAGTCCCATAGCCCCCCCCCCACTTTCCACCACGTGGGGAAAGCGCGTAAAGCGTATTTCCAGAGACAAAAAAGAAAAAAAAGGAGCTCTTGGGATGGGATGGGAAATTATTTGAACATCATGTAAATTTTTATATTGATATATTTTTATATGAATGTGTATTATCTTTTATATGTGTTATGTTATTATTAAAGCATTAATTTAGGCTGAGGCTACAAATATTGAAATTGCTTTCGTTACAAAAATAAGCTATCCGGGCTAATTATAATCTAAGTATTGGAGACTCCCGTCGAGATCTTTTATCAACGAAGATATATTTATATTAGCGTAACTACATGCAACGATATATGATCACAATAATATTTATCATTCAATACACAAACACGGATGTTAATGAGCCGCGATGGCCCAGTGGTTTGAAGGCGAACAACTTAAACGATAGTTGCGGGTTCATACCCAGATAAGACCAACTGAATTTTCAAGTGCTTAATATGTGTTGAAAACCTGCATATGCCACGTATCAATACCACAATACGCATTTTGGAACGACGTGATGGAATATGTTCCTTTTCTCCTCAAAGGAAGACGAAGCCTTAGCCCAGCAGTGGGAAATTTACAGGCTATTGACTATTAAGATTAAACTTATTATACCAAGTATTCAATACCGCAGGATCAATAAATTCTTCCAAGGGCGGTATCCTTTCTATAACAAAATTCCTGAGATATACTAAACTTCAATTAATTAGTTTCATTAAAATTTCTATGTAATTTAATTGTTTAAGAATAACTACTGAACTTCGAAGGAGCTTTTCGATACCAACATTCCGTAGAGGGCATTAATATAATCTTGTAAAACGAAAATTCCAAAGAGCAAATTCAACATACTACTCGTATATTATAATCTATATAATATAATATATATAAATATTATAAATGTGAAAGTATCTCTGCCTGTCTGTCTGTCTTTCACGACCAAACTTCTGAACCGAATTTGATGAAATTCTATATGAAGTAAACTTAAACTCCAAGAATGGACATAAGCTAGTTTTTCTACATATAGTCTTGACACATGACAACCAACGCCCTAAAACCTGAACAAAGCCTTTAGCCTAGTTTTACATAAAAATAACTACTGAAATTACTTCAATATGTATTTACGATTATTTGCTTCTCATTTTATAATTATACATTATGATAATTTCAAGTGGTAGTGCCACGCTGTATACCTTCGGGTTACAGCCGAATGGGCCGGCACGCCCGGGGAAGTACCACTCTCTCACTTAAAATCGGCGTAAAGTGGTGGCTATGCTACCGCGTTTCGTCCGGTAAGTGAGAGTTCCGGAGGCCCAATCCCCCTCCCCCCCAAAACTTGATGGTTGTGCAGAATTTGGTTAAATTACCCCAGGAGGGTACCATCAGCGACAGCGGTGGAGAATCCCTCTCTGGGCATCCATGCTCAGGACGTACACCGCCTGAGCAGGGATGCCCAGGCTGCCCTCCGAATTCTGGGGGGGGCAATTTTGCGCTCGCCACTGTTCGGGGCAAGCGGAGCAGGCATCATAAGGCAACCCCTACCACCCTCGCTGTGGACTTCTGCAACATAAGGGGACTCAACTCCAACCTCAACGCCGTTCACTACCATCTGGAAACGGCGAAGCCGGCCTTGCTCTTTCTAACCGAGACCCAGATATCTTCTCCTGCCGATACGACTTTTCTCTCGTACCCTGGGTACAAATTGGAACATTCTTTTATACCACGAGCTGGGGTATGCGTTTACGTCAGAGATGATATCTGTTCTCGACGCCTCGGCAGCCTTGAAGGACAGGACCTATCGATTATCTGGCTACGTGTAGACTGCGATGATCATCCGCGAATCTATGCGTGCCTTTATAGGTCCCATAGCGGTAATGCCGAAACCGACCGACTGGTTGAGCACGTCCAAATGGCTACAGATTCCGTGCTTCAGCAGATTCCATCCGCAGAGATCATTATTCTGGGTGACTTTAATGCTCACCACGCAGAATGGCTCGGCTCACGCACCACCGATCATGCGGGTAGATCTGTTCTGGACTTCGCTCTAGCATATGATCTGACACAACTGGTCAACTCGCCAACGCGAATACCGGATGTGGAGGATCATACACCTTCCCTGTTGGACCTTCTGCTGACTTCGCATCCGGATGGCTATCAGGTTATCGTCGATCCCCCTCTGGGCTCGTCTGACCACTGTCTCGTCCGGAGTACAGTGCCGGTTGTGCGGTACTCACGGCCTCGGTTTGTTGGGTGCCGCCGAGTATGGCACTACAAGTCAGCAGATTGGGATGGGATGCGGTCTTTTTTTGCATCGTACCCATGGGGGCAGATTTGTTTCTCGCCGGATGATCCGAACGCTGCTGCTGACTCTGTTGCCGATGTGGTGCTTCAGGGTATGGAACTATTCATTCCTTACTCTGCAGTACCCATCGGTGGCAAGTCCCAGCCTTGGTTTGGTCGTTTCTGCAAAACGGCATCACGCCGAAAGTGGGAACGCTATCAAACCTGGGCTAATGCATCTGCGTCTCGTGATGTAAATACCAGCGCATTCAAAAAGGAATATAACTCTGCCTCTAGGTCCCTCAAAAACGTGATTGCTAGGGCGAAGACGGAGTACATTGGCAGAATTGGCGAGAGACTGGTGCGTCTCCCTTCAGGAACACGAGCGTTCTGGTCTCTCGCTAAGGCTGTCTTAGGGAATTTCTGTCAGCCCTCTTTTCCATCTCTGCACAGGGACGGTGAGTCATTGGCCCATACCGCGAAAGAGAAAGCTGATCTTTTAGGCTCTCTCTTCGCGTCGAACTCGACTCTGGATGACCAAGGAAAATCTCCACCAACAATTCCGCGGTGTGATACCACGATGCCGGAAGTTAAATTCCGGCAAAGTGCAGTTCGTAAAGCACTTCTTTCCTTGGACATTCATAAGTCGAGCGGACCCGATGGTATCCCTCCAATCGTGCTACGGACATGTGCTCCCGAGTTGGCACCGGTCTTAACGCGTCTTTTCCGGCAATCCTACACATTAGGCGTCGTCCCGAATTCCTGGAAGACAGCTTTGGTGCATCCGATCCCTAAAAAAGGCAACCGCTCAGACCCGTCCAATTATAGGCCTATAGCCATCACCTCCTTGCTCTCCAAGATAATGGAGTCCCTTATTAACTGCCAGCTCCTGCGGTACCTAGAGGAGAATCAGCTGATTAGTGACCGCCAGTACGGTTTCCGTCGGGGTCGCTCAGCCGGTGATCTTCTAGTTTACCTTACTCATAGGTGGGCTGAAGCAGTTGAGAGCAAGGGGGAGGCATTAGCAGCCAGCTTGGACATAGCGAAGGCCTTCGATCGCGTATGGCACAAAGCGCTTCTTTCGAAGCTTCCTTCCTATGGGCTTCCCGGGAAATTATGCAATTGGATTACCAGCTTTTTGGCAGATCGGAGCATCAAGGTCGTTGTCGACGGTGCATGCTCTGACTTAAAATTCGTCAATGCTGGTGTTCCACAAGGCTGCGTTCTATCACCCACTCTGTTTCTTCTGCATATCAATGATTTGTTGCAAATCGGGAACATTCATTGCTATGCAGACGACAGTACCGTTGACACCTTATACACCGGCCGCGCTAATATTTCTCGGGAAAACGTCGAAGAGAACCGGAACAAACTTGTGTCTGAAATCGAGTCTTCATTAAACGAAGTCTCGAATTGGGGCCGGCTAAATCTAGTCCATTTCAACCCCAAAAAGACGCAAGTTTGCGCGTTAACCGCTAAAAAAACACCATTTGTCGTATCTCCACGATTTGAGAACATTCCGATAGCCGCTACAGGTAGTATCGGAATACTTGGCGTTGATATTTCGAGCCTCGTTCAGTTCCGCGGTCAATTGGAAGGCAAAGCCAAATTGGCTTCAAAAAAGCTGGGCGTGCTCAGCAAGGCGAGACAGTATTTCACGTCGGCCCATCGCCTAAAACTTTACAAGGCGCAAATTCGGCCTCACATGGAGTACTGCTCTCACCTCTGGGCGGGTGCTCCCCAGTACCAGCTCCTTCCATTTGACCGCATCCAACGTAGAGCGGCTCGAGTTATCGACGATCAAGCCCTTTCCGATCTCCTTGATCCTTTGGCTTTGCGTAGAGATGTCGGATCACTCTGCATCTTCTACCGAATTTTTCACGGGGAATGTTCCGAGGAATTGTTCGGATTAATCCCGGCTGCTGAATTTCACCTTCGGACATCTCGTCAAAATTCTAAGTTTCACCCGCACCATCTTGATGTCCGAAAATCCACAACAGCGCGATTTCTTAGACATTTTCTGCCTCGCACAACCACTTTGTGGAACCAGCTTTCGCCGGCGGTTTTTCCGAACCGATACGACATGGGAACCTTCAAGAAAAGAGCCTACTCCTTTCTCAAAGGCCGGCAACGCACCTGCAAGCCCCCGGGTGTTGCAGATGTCCGTGGGCGGTGGTAGTCACTTTCCATCAGGTGAGCCTCCTGCTCGTTTGCCACCTATGCCATAAAAAAAAAAAAAAAAAAAAAAAAAAAATGAATTGAATCTGAATTATACAAATTTACCATTATCTTTTTTTTTTATTTATTTATTTATTTTTGTACGGTAGATATATTTATAATATTTGTGTATTTAGATGTAGTATAAGTATAATAATTTAATATATATGTATTTATTCTATTATATATATTTATGTAAGCGTAATATATATTATATTAATATTGTTTCTTTTATATAATGTTACTAAGAGTATCTAATGTTGCACTATTTATACCTGCTATATAACACTATCTCTTACAGCTGTGGGTTGGCTGGAAGAAATTTCTTTTAGAAATAAGCCCGCCATTGTAAACAAAAATTTCATGTTTAAAACTTCTATGTAAAATTTCTCAGTGCAATAAAGAGTATTATATTCAGAAACTAGTCGTCGTCCACGGCAGAATTAATAACATTAAATGCTCAAATATATACAAATATGAACTAAAAGTAGTTACTTTATAAATTTTGAATTGAATTGAAAATTTGAATGCTGGCAAGAATGCTAGCAGCATTTCTCCCTTGAATCGCTATTCCGATCCTCTGGGCAAAAAAAGAACCAGCGCTCCTGTCACCAGTGGACGAGGCGAGGTGTTATACTTTTGATGAAGCTTTTTGCACCACTACTCCAAGGGCCAAGCGTTTTGACAGCAAATGGAACAAAAAAGTAATTAGATATAATACACTAATATTTAGTTTTTTTTTTTTGCTTCAGCTTTTTTCGCAGCGGCACCGGCTCTTAACATTGTTTCTCGGATATGAGATGGGGCCAACGTGTCAACGCATGTAGCGTCCCACACAAGGGCCCGACTTCGCTCCCAGGGAACCAATGTTAATCCATCAGGTCTCTTACCATCATCACGACTAATTCCACGAGGCTCAGTAAGAGCAGGAACGTCGATGGTGGCAAGAGTTCTTTTTATTATGTCATTAAGAGATATTATTTAGGTTTAAGAAAAAAATGTAGTAAATGTAAATGTGTAATATCCTTGAAGTTCAAGTTTGATTCACACCAAATTTCATCAATGAAAGAGCGATGGACAGTCAGACAGACACAGCTACTTTCAGATTCATAATATTTATATAGACATTACCAACCACAGAAATATCATTCAAGAACGACGATACAAAACAACATTCGATATTTTTCGATTTTCTGAAAAACGGTATACACAATACATGGAACCTAGGTTTGATACTTCAATCGTCAAAGCTTTTATAATAATCGGTTTAGCTGTTTCCGCGTAATCGGAACATAGATCCAAAAACACTCGCCGATCAATATTTGTGGCCTGATATTAACCCTTACTTATACAATAACAACAACACTCTGTACATTTTCCACTGCTGGGCAAAGGTCTCGTCTCCCTTTGAGGAGGAGGTTTGGAACATATTAGGCAGAACTTCTATGAAATTAGACACATCATCGGTTAAGATGCACGCGTTCTAACCACTGGGCCATTTCGGCTCACTTATAAGCAGAAGAAAAACCGGTGAACATCTGTTACTACGCACGGTACTGAATATATTACAAAATTTGTTTATTTACGATATCACATTAGAAACTTCTATATTGTCCATGTATTATATATAAAAACCTTCCTCTCGAAAAACTCTATTAAAAAAACCGCATCAAAACCCGTTGCGCTATTTTAAGATCTAAGCGTACATAGGGACAGACAGGGGTAAGCGACTTTGTTTTATACTGTTAATGTAATATAAAATATAATATAATATATCATGTAATATGCCTTTTGTTTAGTAATGCGAAATTAATACCGTTTAGAGCAATTTTCTTTTAGTGATTTGTATTGTAATCAAAAATGTATAGTAGGTACGACACAACTTAGATGTATCGTAAAACCGATCATATCCGAATTTAGTACGTTATTCCAAATTATCAATATTTATTTCCTATGTGAATATGATCTTTACACAAACGCAATAACTTTGACCTAATATATTCGTCAAATTGCCAC
Source organism: Vanessa cardui (assembly GCF_905220365.1). Classification (NCBI taxonomy): domain Eukaryota; kingdom Metazoa; phylum Arthropoda; class Insecta; order Lepidoptera; family Nymphalidae; genus Vanessa; species Vanessa cardui. The sequence goes on from NC_061148.1 coordinate 5,759,000, forward strand.
GTCGATTTACATGCACTTGCTTTCTCGGGTTGAACTAAAGGGAGCTATTTCTATTAGTTGTATAAATCTGCAGTAATAGGTTTCATTGATTTTTCCATGCATATGCATACCACCAACCCGCATTGGAAAAGCGTGGTTGAATAAGTTCCAAACCCTCTCCTTAATGGAAGAGGAGACCTTATCCCAGCAGTGGGAAATTTACTTTTATACGTTGGTATTCCATAAAAAAAAATTCTAGAAATATCTCGAAACTCGACTATGCAATGTCAGACAGTAATATGTGACGTGACCTTTATAAAAATTATATTTAAAAACACGCATACGAATGCTTTCCTATATATATCACCCTCACTCAGTTGTCAATATGCCAAGATTGACATGAAGTGAGTTCTTATAGAAAATCTTGGCCGTTCCGTTTGGAGGGGCGAGTAAGCCAGTACCCATTATAAGCATAAGGGTCGTCTTCATGTTCACATCTTAGATCGCAAACTCATAGGGGCTTTAATGATGTAAGGACTTATAAAGTATCTTTCAACGCCCCAAGCATAATACACTTATAATAACAGCCTCTGCTTTCTAAGAGAAGGTAAGAAGCATATTCCACCACGCTGTTCCAATGTTGGTTGGATTTCGTTGAAATTAGACACATGCAGGTTTCAGCTCGTGATGAATTGTAAACACAAATTAAGCACATGAACATCCAATCAATCAATAACCTGTTCAAATCCTCTCAATCATCGGTTAAGAATTAAGATGTACGTTCTAACCGCTAGGCCATCTCGACTCGGCATAAAAAACTCACCTAAAGGCAAATCGCCTTCCAATTATAAATTTAAAAAAAAAACAGTTAACATCTGATCAAAGATATAAATACTCATCCTTTTTTAATTAATGTCAAAATTTATTTAACGTATTACGATAGTGTTAACAAATTTATTTGTTGCCAGTGTAATTATTACAGGCGCTTAAATAAACTCAATCAAAAAACTACTGTTTGATGTTAGTATCAATTAATTCCAATAAATGTTATCGATAGATCTGTTTGAGATATAGCTGTTTATCTAATATAGATAAAGATCTCCATTCGAATAGATAAGATAGATATAAAAATCTTAGAAAGCCGAATTGGGAAATGTTCTTTTCCAATTAGTTGTGTTTTTTATGTTTTGTTTGTGAGTTTTTTTTTATGGAAATACTATTGGGTAAAATCGATTTTGTATTTCTTTTTATTATTATTAGATAGTAAAAGACTTTCATGATATACTTTATTACTCGGTGGCAGGTCTTTGTGCAAGCCCGTCTGGGTAGGTACCACCCACTCGTCAGATATTCTACCACTAAATAATAGTACTCAGTATTGTTATGTTCCATTTTGAAGGGTGAGTGAGTTTGTATTTTATTGTTACATTGTAACTACAGGTACAAGACACATAACTTATTTCTTACAGTGTCAGAGTCTTCGGGCGGTGACCACTTACCATGAGGTGCTCGTCCGTCTACCTATTACATAAAAAAGTAAAAAATATATTTTATATGTATAATATATTAAAGAATATGTTAACATATATAACATATTTTTATGTGAGATGGTTTTATGATCCTTTATCGCGTATTTCATACTTAAGTAAATTGACTACTTGATGGTAAATGATGACTAATAAAAGACTTTCAAAATCAAAGTATATTTGTTCAAGTAAACCTTTCAATTGTCATTTTACAAAACTATATCAAAAGGAAAGTACCATCGGTTCAGAATGTTAATTCTACTGAAGAACCGACAAGAAGCTCTACGATTATTTTAGAAATGGTTACAATGTTAACTATTATTGCTAGTACCACACAGATTAGACATAAAACCTGATACTTACATATCACAAGTGCACTCGTAACTCGAGCTATCAAATCTTATTCAAAATTAAATTGAAAACACATGTATAAAAACCAGCAATTTCGTTGCTTAATTTCATTTCTATAACATTTCAAGCTCAAAAGCCTTTTTTTAATTTATTAGAGTGTTTATGAAAAAATACGGTCAATAAAACGATTGTTATTATAATCGAAGTTACGATGAATTAGCACCTGCTGCAATGTATAGGAAGAGGTCATGTTAGAAGCGGAAGCGTTTTATTGGCAATATTCCACAAACGTATACGCTATATTTCTGTATTGTTTTATTTCATTTCACCTAATGACTTTCAAATGATATTTATTTATTTTATTGACGACACTTGGTTACTTATTTAAAATTTTACCTCTTTACTAAATTCAGAGGCTTCAATTGAAACTTACTTTCAACATACGACCTTTTGCACTTGCGATAGCTAATACTACACAAAACAACGTGTAAGTACTTTGGATACTTTATATTTGAGTTTGAAAATACTTATTACTTAAGTTAGAATCCGCTTTTATTTTATACTATTGATGATTATGTTATAGACATATGCGTTAAATGGAATAACATAATGAGAGTCGAGATGGCCCAGTGGTAAGAACGCGTGCATCTTAACCGATGATCGCGGGTTCAAACCCAGGCAAGCACCGCTGATTCATGTGCTTAATTTGTCTTTGTAATTCATCTCGTGCTCAGCGGTGAAGGAAAACATCGTGAGGAAACCTGCATGTGACAAATTTCATAGAAATTCTGCTACATGTGTATTCCACCAACCCGCATTGGAACAGCGTGGTGGAATATTATGTTCCAAACCTTCTCCTCAAAAGGAGAGGAGGCCTTTAGCCCAGCAGTGGGAATTTACAGGCTGTTGTTGTTGTTGTTGAATAACATAATCCTTTTATCAGAGCTATAAAGCATTTGTATAGCGTCATTCTTATCTCTGATTGGTGGATAAAATGCAATTCCGATGATTAGAACCAATAGGATAACGAGCAGGTGACGACTGGCGATGTCATCAATAGTAATAGTGGGATCAAGAGACTACACTATACAGGAATCTTTCAATAACATTGAAATAAATAGTTTTAATTAAAAACGCTTCGCTTATCACTCAGGACACTAAACATAGGGTCACATTCCACGAAGCCAGGTGGCGAGTAGCAGCGAGATTTATTCTCAAGAATAGAATACTCGAGACGCCCTCTTACGTTTGCGGAGGGGCGTCTAAATTTAGTACTCATATATTATTTGGTACTTGTGTAATTGTTTACGTCTGTGCATAGTTTTAATGACTATAAAGGTTGTATTCCATAGCAATTTGACTTTGTAATTGAGATATGGAAATGGCTATTCTATATTCCGCTGGATAGTATTTTCCATAATCCGAATCTAACAATGTTGATATATTTATCAAGGCTAGTCTGAAGCCTTATATTAATATTAATACTTTTTAATTTTACATTATTTTCCAAAATTACTAGCAGTTGGCCTGTAATTTTGGACACTAAGAAACCATCTTACTAATAATACCTATGAAAGATGTTTTGATGTTTGCTAATTAATTATGCAAAACCGTCTTAAATCTTTAACTTCTTATCTGGAACGATTTAAATTAAAAATTGAAATTACTTATTATTATTTGTGAAAACCCGTGTGGGTAGGTACCACCCACTCGTGAATTATTCTACCGCCAAACAACAGTACTCAGTATTTTTGTGTTCCGGTTTGAAGGGTAAGTGAGCCAGTATAACTACAGGCACAAGGGACATAATATCTTAGTTCCCAAGGTTAGTGGCGCATTGACTATTTAAGGAATAGTTAATATTTCTTACAGCGTCATTGTCTATGGGTAATGGTGACCACTTACCATCAGGTGACCTATATGCTCGTCCGCAAACAAATACCATAAAAAAAATTGAAATAGTGATACGTTATGTCCTTATTTACCTCATACATATATATATTTACTATCACATATTACATTTTGACATTTCACACTCTTATTCTGCAATAAGTTATAGTCTTGTTACAGAATAGCCCTACAGATGCAGATCCCAAGGTATCATTACCGATACAAATAAGTAGAATTGCCCTCGGTTACGATTAAGATGAGTTTAATTTTCGCGAGGAATAGGCGAAATTATATTGTAATAGAAACGAGACCGTATTAAAATTGTAACGTCTTTACTATTTAAATCACTCAAACTTCACAACACTTATATTTTTACACTACACAGTTTTTTACTCCACATTAGGATTTAAGTTATAGTAAAAAAAACAACTTTTATAATAGAGTTATTTATTAATCAGCACTCCTTTCTTGTTCGTGTCTAGCCAACGAATGGCCGGTTGTCTGACTTTATTTATAAGCTTAATTTCTAGTCAAAATAAAAACCATGTTATTATTCAAAATAAATATTAAAAATCTAAACGGAAAGAATAAATTTAAAAACTACAATATTTTAGGATATAGTTTATGCTTTATTTCAGTATTCTATTTTACCTTTATATAATTAAATGAAAATATATAAAGTCTGTAACAAAATTGTTATACGTTAGTAGAATTACCTCTGTATAACATGACTAGCTAAAGTACGTCACGCGTTCCGATGATTCATTTGTTTATAAACAAAACTATCCACTACGTTTATAATGATTTATAACGCGCTTATTACTATGTTTACGCTGCTAGTAACTTAGACGCTAGTAACTTAGACGCAAATGTCAAACTCAATATCATGAATGCGTTCATATTAATAAATAAAAAATATTAACAAAAAGAAAAACCGACTTCAAACAAATCACTAATTTAAAACAAATAAACATCTAAAAAGTAATAGAAATAACTGGGTATTCAATATATATGTATATATTTTTAGAGTCCTCCTAAGTAAAATGAAATGAAATATATTAGACTACTTAAAAGTCGATTTACGATTATACAACGTAGTTAGGGTTAGTGTTATATTTGGAGCCGGTGTCAGCCACGGGCACGCGCCACAACAATCAAAAGAAAGAAGCGTTACGAGCCCCTTGATTGACCCAGTATATTATCGTATAAAAGGTCATTGGTAAAAAACATATTTCTTATGGTATTCTTGTAGATCTCTTGATAGATATATTGTAGGGTTTTTTTGGCTGACAACGAAAAAAAAAATATCCAAATCGGTCCACCTAGTAAAAAGTTATGAGGTAACAAACATAAAAAAATACAGGGGAATTCATAACCTCCTCCTTTTTCAAGCCGGTTGAATGAATTATGTGTGATTCGTGTATTAAATATTACTACATATTTAATAGGTGACTTTTAATAATCGTTCTCTCTCTTACTCTCATGATTGATTTGACATTTGAAAGAAGAAGTTACAGCGTTGTTTAACACACCTAATATAAATTGTATTATTTCCGTAGAATGCACTAAGTATATTTAGATAAGTCTAATGCTGTTGTTGTGAGCGAGTACTATATAAAAGTAAAAAGTAAAGTAACAGCCACTGTAACAGCCACTGCTTGGCTAGGGCCTCCTCTCCCATTAAGAAGAGAATTTGGAACATATTCCACCACGCTGTTCCAATGCTGGTTCTTCGAATACACTAGTGGCATTATTTCAATGAAATTAGACACGAGGTTTCCTCATGATGTTTTCCTTCACCGCCGAGTACGAAATGAATTATAAACACAAATTAAGCACTTATATATAGTGGTGCTTGCCTGGGTTTGAACCCGAAATCATCGGTTAAGATGCACGCGTTAAACACTGGGCCATCTCGTCTCTATATATATATATACTATATACTCACACATATTTTTATAAATACGTTTTTATATAATGGACAGCCTCATTAGTTTAGTGACTATATATAAGGCCAAAGATTCTGGTTTCAAAACCCTATTCAGGCTAATAAAGGATTATTGCGTTTGTCTTTCGAAAAATTAGTGATAGCATCCTGAAGTCTGAAAATTGAAAGTGTACACTCACGAGCCTCGGAAAGCACGTAATACCACTTTTAAGATTGGATTTGCTTACCACCTATTATAAGAGGAAACAGAGTAATCCCATCCTATCCTAAGTCCTGCATAGTTACCTGGTCACCCTAAAGGCAGTTGAAATCGATACGATATCCATCCATACGACATCATCATATATAATAATATATATCTATATTGAAAGGTAATTGATTTTTATTTTTATTTAGTTACATCCCTACGGGATAGAATCAAACATCATGGCAGGTGTAACGGATATGGTCCGCTGTAGACAGTATACAGGATGTTCACAAATACACTATCGATTAATGCAATCTGCGAAAGTATTTACTATGCTAGTGTATATAAATAAAAGATAATTATCTGTGCGTCGAGATAATTGTGTAAAGATTTAAATTTCGAATTCATATGTCAACAGATTGTAAAGTCCGTTATTTTATAATGAACTTGAATAGATCGGTAACTTTATTTGAATTTGTTTTTAATATAATGGACCAATCAGAAGCAATTGTTTATAAGTTTTATATTAAAATATCTGACACTCGTTCAAGCCTTTTTCATACATAATTTCATCAAATTCGGTTCAGAGTTTTGGTGTAAAAGACAGACATACTGTCAGTGCTACTTACGATTTTGAATGATTTGAATATTCCAATGACACACAGATGTTCAAATAGATTAACCAAATCAGTAAACTATTCCAGACATTTACTGTAATCGTTAAAGTTAAGATGATGTATCCCAATGTACTTTTAATAACACTGGCTCACTTACCCATACCTGATATACAATACAAGTTTAAACAAAGACCTAACTGTTCAACATTTAGATTAGTTAATGATGCACTAGCTGTGCCCGCGACCGTGTACACGTTTGAATTTAACAAAACTAAATATTATTGTAGCCTAAGTTACTCCTTATTATATCAGTTATCTGCCGGTGAAAGTCCCGTCAAAATCGGTCCAGCGGTTGCGGAATTAGCTGGAACAAACAGACAGACAGAGCGACAAAAAATTGTACAAAATTGTAATTTGGATTGTGGTATGTATATCGTGTCTACATATATATGCATTGAGTAAAAAAGGGAAATTTTAATATTACAAACAGACACTCCAATTTTATTATATGTATTTATACTAATCTCAATCTATAGATTGAATGTTTTATAAAACATTCAAATATTTTATTCCGTGACATTCTGTATAGTGCAGTTCCGTATAAGTGATAAGTTTGTCTCGCTCACACTAAAGTGTATTGAACTTTTAAAGAACCTCACATATCATCCAGTTTATAAATACCTCCGCACTCCTATTTCCCGTACAGAAATAGAGCTCTTTTAAACTTAGTTGCTATCGTAAAAAGACCCATGATTTGTAACATCATAAAAGATGGCAAAGATCATCAATACTGGATACTAGATGAACGACCAATTTAAAAAGATACACCATTTAAAATTTTCATAAAGATACAAGGGAGCTTATTGATTGGTTTGTACAAAACCAGCCAGTTTTATTTGATATCGAATCGTGTACATTATGTACTTACTGATGGATCCCAGACATTCATCGCTAAGCGGAAAGACAAACTACTTTTTATATACATTTGTAATGTGGTTTGTGGTTGACGCCACACATTGGCACGTCAAAGTTAATTATGAACAAAATTCTAAAATATTTTCCAATTCAATAATTGTATACGATTTTGACGAAATCTAAACACAGTTGATCTTGTTGCGAATAAAAATTATCTCCTGCTCGGCGGTGAAGGAAAACATCGTGAGGAAACCTGCATGTGTCTAATTTCATCAAAAAATCTGCCACATTTGCATTCCACCAACCCTTATTGGAACAGCGTGGCGGAATGTATTCCAAACCTTCTTCTCAATGGGAGAGGAGGGCTGTTACTTTACTTTTACTTTTTTACCTCTAAAAACCCTTACGTCCATACTCCCATTTGTCTGACAGAGATTTTAAGGCTCGAATGCATTCGGGTTTGATTTGCAAATCGAGTCAAAAATATATTACAATGCTGTTAAGGAATTTAGACAATGCAGAAATTATTCTTATAAATATATAGTGATAAAAAGACATAAGAACCATAATAGTGTTTTTGGAAAATGAAACATAAGGTTTTTAATTCAAAGCTCATTTTCCAATAATACTATTTTTGTGTTTACCGTTTCTTTCTATCCACTAACGATACTGCCCTTTCTGAAATCATACAAACAATATAAAAATAATGACAGATGACGGCTGAGACATGAGCAGCGGTTATCAAAAGATAAATAAAATTCTTAATTCAAATGTTTATTGCTTTCCACGCAGGATATAAATAATTTTACCTTATTGTCACAAACTTTGTAATTAGATAATAAATGTTTGTAAAGTGTTATCTTCCTGGTAGAATCTACTTTCCAAACCGGTAGCTTGATATTTTATTGTAACTGTGCCAGAGCTGAGATGGCCCAGTGGTTTGATCGCGTACATCTTAACCGATGATTGCGTGTTCAAGCCCAGACAAGCATCACTGAATTTTCATGTGCTTAATTAGTGTTTATAATTCATTAGGAAACATGTGTCTGATTTCAACGAATCTCCAAACCTTCTCCTCAACGGGAGAGGAGGCCTAAGCCCAACAGTGGGAAATATACAGGATGTTGTTGTTGTACCAACTGTAACATAACTATAATAAAAAATATTTAGATCTTAGTAAATAATATTGAACATACAAATCTGTTTATATATGTAGAGTCAAGTATAGTATAATAATAATAAGTAATCAAGGAAATGATCTATTTAAAACCACAGCCTCAGATATTGTAGAATAACCATAAACTAAACAGGAATTGAATCATAACTGTTATTTTATTGTGACCACATAGATGTGGTCACGGAACACAGCGGTTACTAGTTAGTTTACTGATTCATTGAAGCTAGAAATGGTTTTAGTATGCACGTATTGAATGTCTCTTTTTCTTAGTGATCGCTCATTGGTCTAAATTTGTAAACACAATCGTGATACAAACATTTTATTGGTTTATACTAAAACAAAAATAAAATAGAAAAAGTCCTATACATAAAAGAATTAAAAAAAGTCTTTTCATCGATTCTTTTGATGGTATAGGTTGGCGGACGAGCATATGGGCCACCTGATGGTAAGTGATCATCATCACCCATAGACAACGAAGCTGAAAGAAATATTAACTATTCCTTACATCGTCAATGTGCCACCAACCTTGGGGACTAAGATGTTATGTCCGTTGTGCCTGTAGTTACACTGGCTCACTCACCCTTTAAACTGGAACACAACTATACTGAGTACTGTTGTCTGGCGGTAGCATAACTGATGAGTGGGTGGTATCTACCCAGACGGGCTTGCACAAAGCTCTACCACCAAGTATTCATCGATATGACTATACATAGGTCTACCTAAATACACACGAATATTTTTCACATTATGTAACACTAGCACACATAGCTCTTAGAAGCCGTGCATCTTAACTGACGATTACAGGTTCAAACCCAAACAAAGAAAAACCTAACAAAGCTCCATCGCCCGACCAGAATTTAAGTCTCGGAACTCAAACTTGGGGCCTCGAAAGCCAGACACTCAACCACGTAGTACTTAAAAGTACATTTATAATATTAATACTCTAGCGTAGAGTTCATGTTGCCAAAATTACAAATTAATTCACAAGGAGACAATAATTTACCTTAAAACTGTAACGAGGTAACATTAAGGTTACCTAAATGTTTTAGTCTAGACCCAAGTTACCACAGACTTCGGTCTAAGCTCTACTTAAAAGCGACTTCTGCTGTGCTTTTAAACATTAAGAATTTAAATCTTAATGTTTTCATTTTCGAAACAATTGAATATTTATTTATATAAGTAACAGCTTGTGAATATTTAACCGCTAAGTTAAGGCCTTTGAAAAGGAGGATTGGAGGTTATTCCATCACGCTTCCCCAGAGTAGATCGGTTAATTCATATAGGGCAGAATTTCCTTGAAATGTTCAGGTTTTATTTATGTTATTTTCCTTCACCGCTGAGCACGAGATGAATCATAAATACAAATTAAGCACGTGGAAATCCAGTGGTGATTGCCTGGGTTCGAACCTGCAATCATCGGCTAAGATGCAAATATATGTTTTTTTAATTTACTAAAATCAATATTATATTCCTATGTTCTACATTTAATGCTCTTCTGTACTTCTTTATTATATTCATTATTTGAAAATACCAAAATTACATGATAAACACTAAACAGGGAAAGACAAACAGTTTATTACCCTTTTCTCCTTTTATTGTCCACCGATTTTCTTTTGTTTTAGTGGTAACCGTAGAGTTATGTATTTGTCGAATCAATTAAAAAAAAAAAAAACGTTCGAATTATGAAAAATTCATTCATTCATTTAAAAAAAATATAAAAACTTTTTATTTAAGTGTCAATAAATTTTGTATCTAAGTTTTACAAGATTGGCAAGTTTGGTTAGAAATATTGGAAGTGTTCGGTACATCAAACTTTGGTACAAAATATTTCTCTGAGCAAGAAGGTGTCTACAAAAGGAACGAAACTATGTTTACTGCTCTGCTATATTTATTTATTTAAGAGAATAAGAAGTCCATTTCATCGACAGGAGCATCTTTGATAGTTTTTTTTCAGTCAACATAAAAAAGTATGAAGTATGCTTACTAGTAAATTAGCATTATTTTTTGGCAATTGACTTAAATATGATGCATTACCATTTGTAAGGATTTACTTTTTTAGCTGAAAATTCAATTAACAGTCAGCCTTTAAACCAACATCAGTTAAGATGCACACGTTCTAACCACTGGGCCAAGTTGGATCAGTTATATAGTAAAGTAACTATTTTAATCTTCCAATTAATTAAGGTTTCAAAATATCCAAAATAAATATATAAATAATCATCAAAACAAAATAACAATAATTTTATTTAATAAAGTTATTTTTAATAGTATTACCGTATAAAAGCCAGTGTAACATTTCGTCCAAAACAAATGAGGGCTCAAAGGGTTTAGGATAAAATTGTCTGAGCGTAACGTTGGCAAATTAACACGTGCCTCGCGAAATCCCCACGGATTGTAAAACGTGTCAAAATATCGAATGAAACAAATAACTGTCTTTTATTTATTTTAAATATCTTTATTGAAACTAGTCGTCACCGGTTTCGCTCGCGTTTTAGGGGTTGTATTGTCATGTGTAAGGCAAGAAAAGTAGCCTATATCTTACCTTGGAGTTCCAATTTGCTTCGTACCAAATTTCATGGAATTCGGTTCAGTGGTTTGGTAGTGAAGGGCGACGAACAGACTCATAGAGTTACTTTAAGTAACAACCTGTTAATTTCCCACTGCTGGGCTAAGGTCTCCTCGTCCATAAGGGAGAGGGTTTGACACATATTCCGCCACGCTGTTCCAATGCGGGTTCATGGAATGCACATGTGGCAGAATTTCAATTAAATTAGACACACATGCAGGCTTCCTCACGAGATGAATTATAAACACAAATTAAGCACATATATATTTATAGTGTTGCTTGCCTGGGTTTGTTCAAACCCAGGCAAGCAACACTATAAATATATATGTGCTTAATTTCAGTTAAAATGCACGCGATCTAACCACTGGACCATCTCAACTCTTACACATTTATAATATTAGCATAGAAGTATAGCTTAAAACTACAATGCTGGGCGTAAGAATGTTGATGTGAAATGTCTATATGCTCGCCATTTTGACTCGTATGCCGTGACGGAAAATTACATGACACTCTATTATGCCAACGTTACCTCTATATACTCCCTCGTGTGCGTGCCATATGTAGCATGTAATTAGTCCATATAGGTAGTATTTTGTAAGAAAGCTCAATCTTTCTCATTTATTTAAAAATATATGTATTTCCTTTTTTTTCATTCAAAATTATTTCAATAATCATCTATTTCGTCGATTCATGTTTATGAAGCGTCATGGGATAGCCACATATACATATACATTTTTACGATTGATTTAACTGATTGAGATTAATAAAGGAAGAAACGATATTCAATAATCATATTCCAAGAACACATTTTTATGAATAATTTTTTCTTCTGATATTGATATAAAATATTTATATTCAAAATAAATCGTTAAATATAAAATACTGTAAAAAATGACATATAAATACGCAGACATGGTTCTGTAGAAAACATACGAATAGTCTTTTCCTATTACATAACGGCAGAACCCAAATAAACAACATTTAATATAGATTTGAAGCCATATCATTGGTTGAGAGCTTGAATATGATATTAATTATGGATTTGCCAGATAATGGCGTTTTAAACGTCGACGAAGCTGTTATCGGAACTTTTGGAAGTGAAATAAAGTATCATATAATAATAAAATATAAAGTATAGTATAATAAAGAGCCAGTGCAACTACAGGCACAAGGGACATAATATCTTAGTTCCAAAGGTTAGTGGTGCATTGACGATTTAAGGAATACTTAATATTTCTTACAGCGTCATTGTCTATGGGTGATGGTGACCACTTACCATTAGATGGCCCATATGCTCGTCCGCCAACCTATATTATAAAAAAAGCCTAGAGTTAATGAAGCTTCTAGCATGTGCTTCAGGATATGTCACTCTCGAATTGTTTCAGTATTGTCATTCAATCAGACAATAAGAATTAGGAATCAATACAGTACACATATATGTATTTGATCATAAATATTTCTGGTTTTTCCGAAAATTTTCAGAAATATCTAAAAACACACCGACAACACAGGCCACCGTGTAATTTGATTTCGCGTCGAATATTGTATCCATTCCCAGCAATAAAACCTTATAAACAATATCACAACGAAACAAGCTTTTACAAATGATATAAATCTTCATAAATTTTACTTCGCCGACTCCAAGTTTCGTAACTGTAAATGGATACAATATTGTCGAACGAAATATTGAAGAATGGATATTTTTAATGGTTATTATGTTTTGGTACATTTTGAGGCTGTATAAGGCTGACCGAAAAATAAATTCACTTACGCCGTACAAATTATAGAAGCAAAACTTCTCAAAATATGCGACTTTTGTGACTCTTAAGATTATTTCTTTCCTCTCTTATATATCGAAATGTGCCACAAAATGTCGCGCCCAAAATTTTCGATTATCGAAACGCCATCTTAGAAGTTTTACTTCTAAACATTACACACAAATTCGACCTTGAAATTTCATTTCATTATAAAAGAAGCTGTTCAAAGACTCATTTGAAACTATTTAAAGATGGCTATAGATAACAATCTAAACGATTGCAAGTGATTAAAGTCACCACACAGCCATATATTTTCATTAAGCACTAGTATTTTAGTTCTAAGCTACATTTGTAGAGCGAATTACTTCTGAGTTCTAGAAGCATCCTTTCTAGAAACTTCGGGTACTTATTTCATTTTTCCATTACTCATTTTTCATTTATCTCAATAATAAGCTTCCCTAATAATATTGTTGTTTTAGTAAGTTATTATTTTTACCATCTCTTCCAGGCATGAGGTTTAAACGCAAACTATCACGTTTGCTGAAACGTAACATCTATACGAGTTGCAGCGCCTTTGTGTTTATAATTCATCTCGTGCTCGGCGGCGAAGGAAAACATCATAAGTAAGCATATGTACGATATAATTCTGCATTATGTGTATCCCATACCGCAAAGGAAATCATCTTTGGAAGTTTTCCTCTAAATATGGTGTTGATGATCCTTTAAATTTGGTGATGGTGATCATTTAAAGAAGATGATCATGATGACGTTTATAAACAGCATCCCTTGATTTTGAAGTTATTGTTCGGGTTGGGAATTTCAAGTGACCTTGAAAAAATAGATAAAGTTTCCTTTAGAGCGACAGATCTTTTGAAAATGGTTATGTCATCTTAATACACCTATAAACTTCATCAATATAACTAATATATTACGAAAATATATTAATTATAACATAGGTTAGGTTAGATTAGGTTTTGGTATATAGTCAAGCCACGGTATCATGCGAAAGCGATCCCGTGGCGCCCGCCGAGAGACGGTGAAGGTACCGCTAGTTTTTTAGCGGGTAAACCCGGTGGAAATGGGTACACTCGGCGTCCAGGAAACCGGGGAGTCCCACACCCCCCCCCACTTTCCATCACATGGGGGAAGCGCGTAAAGCGTTTTTCCAGCGATAAAAAATAAAAAACTATGGTTTTGGTATATAACGCTTTTTCCTTTCTTGACATCTCTGCCCGTTCTATTTATTTTAAGCCACGTAACCGAACTTCACTCGTTCAAAATATAAGTACCTGTATCCAGTTGCCAGACAGACCTGAGAGAAGATTACTGGTTCAACTCTGGATCCTCAGACTTGAACCAGTAATTAGTAAAGTACACACCTCCATTTAGTAAAGTATAATTCACGTCATACCCATCGGTGATGGAAAATAGCATATGGAACTATTGTGTGATGAAATCTACCTCACGTATTTACCAAAACAAATTGGAGCAACTTAGTGGAATAAACGCAAGAACTTTCCAATCAAAATATCAGATCTGAGTAGTGGAATTTTACAGGCTGTTCCTTTTTTAAATTGTTGCCGTTATTTAATTCTGGTACTTCTTACAAATATCCGTTATGTTTTTTCCACTTCATTCATCCGATCTTATTTAATCGTCTGCATAAGACTGTCTCGTAAAAAAAAAACATTTTACGTCTATTTCAATGGTAATGTTTCTCGTCAGTATAAAATTATACTTATGTCAAATGAACCGACGTGTTTACGGTGCCTAGTATACGTTTGACGTAATGGATTATTTTAAAGGAGACGTTTTATTTTAAGCCACGTAACCGAACTTCACTCGTTCAAAATATAAGTACCTGTATCCAGTTGCCAGACAGACCTGAGAGAAGATTACTGGTTCAACTCTGGATCCTCAGACTTGAACCAGTAATTAGTAAAGTACACACCTCCATTTAGTAAAGTATAATTCACGTCATACCCATCGGTGATGGAAAATAGCATATGGAACTATTGTGTGATGAAATCTACCTCACGTATTTACCAAAACAAATTGGAGCAACTTAGTGGAATAAACGCAAGAACTTTCCAATCAAAATATCAGATCTGAGTAGTGGAATTTTACAGGCTGTTCCTTTTTTAAATTGTTGCCGTTATTTAATTCTGGAACTTTTTACAAATAAATTCGTTTCCGTTATGTTTTTTCCACTTCATTCATCCGCTCTTATCTAATCGTCTGCATAAGACTGTCTCGTATAAAAAAAACATTTTACGTCCATTTCAATGGTAATGTTTCTCGTCAGTATAAAATTATACTTATGTCAAATGAACCGACGTGTTTACGGTGCCTAGTATACGTTTGACGTTTTGTAATAATGGATTATTTTAAAGGAGACGTTTTAAGTAATTGCGAAGGAACTTTCGTTTGTAATGCAAAGGTTTTTTTTAGTAGCGTGTTTATACAAAAGAAACGTTTTATTGTCAAATGGAGTGATAAATACTTTTTCACGTTTGTTCTACTAGTTATTTTATTTATATTAGTATTATAAATGTGATAGTAACTATGTCTGTCTGTCGCTCTTTCACGACCAAACTGCTGAACCGAATTTTGCAAAATTTGGTATGAAGCTAACTTGAACTCCAAGCAGGAACATAGGCTACTTTTTTCAGACAACGCTAAAAGCGAGCGAAGCCACGGGTCACAGCTAGTTTTCAATATAATACCCTTAACAACATTATGGGTAGTATTTATCAAATGAAACTTGAAATGAATTTCATTATTGAAGCGATTGAAACGAATATGAAATCTGCAATTTTCCAACAGCCATCTTAGAATCGTCATTTTTATGACGTACTGTATTCCACTAATCAAACCATTTCATTTGGCACCCTTATGGGGATTGTAAAAAACCTAATCACTGTTTTGTGGTGGCGGCCATTTTGGATTTGCTTTGAAATTATATGTGTTTAATTCTATTGTCATCACAACTAAACGTGTGTATCAAATATCATATCTTCTACCAAATACAAATCAAACTTAATCCAAGAAACAAATACGACAAGCTAAGTACAACCGTTTAAAAATGTAACAGTCTGTATAATGAACATATCCCACTGCTGCGCTAGATTCTTTTGTATTTTAAAGTAAAGATTAAAAGTATGTCGGTATTTCCTTGAAGCCGAGAACTAGATGAATTATATAGTTAAGGGGACTACATGAGCTAAATGCAAGTTTTAAAATGCCAAAAAGTATATAATCCAATGCAATAAACCAAATGAAAAAAATATATGTTAATCTTCAGGATAGATGCTAGTTATTAATTGTGTTGAAAACATGATGTAATTAATTTGGTACGATAGAAAAAAATCGCAAAGTTACCTCTAAAAAAGTCTTTTATTGTTTTTTAACTACACTTATATACCTTCAATAATTTTGGTCTTTTGTCAGATTATTCTACAAACAATATACTAAAAATTTATTTTCTTAATTATTTAGTAAAATCAATAGATTTTTTTTAAATCAGATTTTCTTATTAAAACAATACAAATAATTCTAATATCCAAACTATTTTTATGAGATTTATGACTAAACCCACTGTGATTGACCGAGTTAACCAATAATTCTACTAAACCGACTTGACGATATTATTTTTATAGTAACTTTTTGATGCTGACTTTTTTAACTTAATTTTTTTTGTCTTTGTGTACCGATATTAGTAAAACGAACAAACTCTACGCTTTTTGTCAATGTACAAATTACGAACAGTTCCAATTTTATTTAATAAATCGCTTAACAAACTTACAAAATTTAAAAATAGGTACGATTTAATATTTAGTATTACAACTAATTGAATTGATACAGTAAAAATTAAAGAAAAAAATGTTTAAATTAACTATTTTTTGTACATAAAGTTTAAGAAAAATTATAACATTTTACCAAAATGCAAAAGTAATTTAAATTGTTCATTCATTATGATCAAGAACTTTCTAGAAATACGAAATAGGTACTATTTTTACTATTGAAAGTACCACCAAAGAAACCATGGAAGGAACGAATGTCACTTGTGAGATGACGTCAGACAGGGAAGTATGGAGGAAGACATATCTCCCTGACCCCAAATCTAATCGGGATAAAGGCGGATGATAAATATACATTAAAAATGACGAATATATTCCTCATCGTTAAATTGTTAAGACTGTTAGTTTATAATTAAACTGTCACACATTGTGTTTTTTATGATATAGGTTGGCGGACGCCATCACCCATAGACAATGACGCTGTAAGAAATATTAACTGTTCCTTACATCATCAATATGCCACCAACCTTGGGAACTAAGATGTTATGTCCCTCGTAGTTACACTGGCTCACTCACCCTTCAAACCGGAACACAACAAAACTGAGTACTGTTATTTGGCGGTAGAATAACTGGTGAGTGGGTCCTACCCAGACGGGCTTGCACAAAGCCCTAACACCAAGTAAATATAATTGTGTATTTTAAACCGTCTGCAGTAGCTTTAAATCATCTGATATAATCTTGTAAAATGACAAGGGATCCTGCTCATAAGAGGCTACTTGAATAAAGTATGTTTAATCTGATTCGATGTTTAAAAAGTATTCGAGTATGTTTGTTTACACGTTTGAACAGCTGGACAGCGATTACGTCTTGGAATATTTAGGAAGGCAAGCAAATGAGACATTTGTTGGTGAGTTAGCCCACACACACTCACACACATTGACGAAGCAATACATATAAGCACTATATTGACGACCTCCGTGGTTTAGTGGTGTGTACACCGGTTTTCATGGGTACGCCACTCCGAGGTCCCGGGTTCGATTCCCAGCCGAGTCAATGTAGATTATCATTAGTTTTCTATGTTGTCTTGGGTCTGGGTGTTTGTGGTACCGTCGTTACTTCTGATATTCCATAACACAAGTGCTTTAGCTACTTATATTGGGATCAAAGTAATGTAAGTGATGTTATCTCATTGTCTCATAAACTGTAATAAAACTGCTCACATAACATTAAATTACCAATCGATACATATATTATTTATCCGCGTATTGTATATAATTATCTCCTTTTACCGCCCATCCACCAATCTGGCTTTCTTCTACACTCCCCGTTCAAAATCCACCGTCTTTTGTTTTTCTCGTGCCAGGCAGTACCAGCTCGCCGCACCACGCCACGAGAGGAAGTGACGGGAGTCCCACTATACGGTGTCGATAACCGAATCAATAATTATACTAATAAATGTTATTTCAAATAAAAACGTATTTCATAATTAAAGTCGTACTAAATATTATTATTTCAATTCAAATTATATAAGTATATTTAAAAAATCATGAAAATACTCTGTCAGTATGCTACTTTGATGCCTGTGATTATTTAAATATTGTAAAGAAATATGTTTGTGTGTGTATAATCTTCGAAACTAATGATTCAAATTTACATTATTTGAGGAAGCTATTTATTTATATCATATCAATTTATTTATTAATTAATTGCAGCCGTGGCAAGCCGGGGCTCTTCGCTAGTTATGAGGTAATTAAGTGTTACCAGATTTTAAATTGAAAAAAAAAATACATAAGATTTGCAAATGGTCTGGATGCCACATAATGACACTTTCTATGTTGGTCAGGTATAATTCGTCCTTAAATTAAAGTTAGTTTTTGTTAACACAAACCAGTTATGAGATTTTTGACCATATAACAGGTGTATTTTATCGTCTACGACCTTAAAAAAAGGAGGCGGTTTTTGTATTTTATTTGGGGACCACTTCATTAACTGGGCTGAAGAGTGCTCTGTTTTATTCCAAGATGTTATCTATTTAACAATGTTGAGTTCCATCGAAAATATTCTAGCAATTCCAAACGTCTATATGTAATAATGTTTTGTGTATTCTCTATCATTCTTGACGTTCACGAAGTTTTTTTTTTTTTATATATATGTCAAATAAATACGTATAGTACGACACAACTTAGATGTAGCATCGGCAATTTCGTAAAACCGGTTAAATCCGAATTTACTACTATATCTCAAATTATCAATATTTATTTCTCATACGAATATGATCTTAACACAACCGTAATAACTTGTAATATCATATGACCTAATATATTCGTCAATTTGACGCATCGATTTACATGCACTTGCTTTCTCTGACGCGTGAATCTGAAGCGACGAATAGCGTCGAATGGCGCGATAGGGAGCTATTTCTATTGGTTGTGTAAATCGGCAGTAATCGGTTTTATTTTCATTCCATTGCATTTTATTTAAATATAGACAACGAAAGAAAATTTTCGAGAAATTAAAATAATACTACCGACCCGCCCCGGTTTTGCGCGAGTGAAATTAATTATTAAAGAAAAAAATACTTTAATATTCAGGGATTACTCCCTACATGGAAATAAAATAACTTTACCTACATATAACGTTACTTTATATATTAATGCAAAGTAAATATTTAATATACATATATATTGAGAAACATTTTCATTGCTCCACAATTTTTACCATTAAAATTTCTATACCATTTAAAATTTATAATAATAATAAATAAATATGAGACAACATCACATACATTACTCTGATCCCAATGTAAGTAGCTGAAGCACTTGTGTTATGGAAATCAGAAGTAACGACGGTACCACAAACACCCAGACCCAAGACAACATAGAAAACTAATGGTAATCTACATCGACTCGGCCGGGAATCGAACCCGGGACCTCAGAGTGGCGTACCCATGAAAACCGGTGTACACACCACTCGACCATGGAGGTCGTCAAAACAATTTAAAATTTATGAAAACTAAATATTCGTATATTATATCAAATTACTTTTTTGTTCCATTCGCAGTCGAAACGCTTGGCCCTTGGAGTAGTGGTGCAAAAAGCTTCATCAAAAGTAACAGCTCGCCTCATTGCCTCCACTGGTGACAGGAGGGCTGGTTCGTTTTTTGCCCAGAGGATCGGAATTGCGATTCAACGGGGAAATGCTGCTAGCATTCTTGCCACCATTCCACGCGGTCAAGATGTATACACTATACAGTAACTAGTTTTAGTTCATATTTGTATATATTCAAGCATTTAAGGTTATTAATTCTTATGTTAATAAAATGTAATATACTATTTTATGAGATATTATTAGTTTTAAATATATGTAATATATAATGATAATTACAACATAACATTTTTAGAAATGTGCAATCGGAAACAAACGAAATCTCGCTTCACAGTTTTCATTTCACGTTATATGAGATATGGTTACAGAAAACTAAATATTTTTCAATTTAGAGTCATTCAATGTCGAAGTCATTTCTGCTATTAAAACTGATTTTAATCCATTCTTGGTATTCACATAGCCAGCTTAAAGTTACTATTTGAACTTCGAACAATTATTTTGCTAATCTTTACATTTTCTTTTACATTAATAACCTGTAAATTTTCCACAGCTGGGCTATTTAGCGGATAAGTGGATACACATGGGGCAGAATTTCATTGAAATCAGTCACATGCATTTCCTCACGATGTTTTCCTTTACCGCTAACATAAAATACAAACACAAATTAAGCACATAAAAATGCAGTGGTACCTGGGGCTTAAACATACAAACACGGTTAAGACGCACGCGTTCTAACCACTGGGCCATCTCGGCTCTTATTTACTTTGCTAATAAAACCATTAAATGTCAAAGTATTTAAGCAGACAAATGCGCTGACACGCCAGTATTGTGTATGTTGTTTGTTTAAGATGCAATTCTATCGAATTTTATAGAACAACACTTACGTCACATTCACAGCTGAAACCTATCATATATCATAATATGAGATAATAATGTTAACAACAATGTATTCGAGTGTCCGTATACATAAAGGCTTTTCACACGTGTGCCATTATCATTAGCCACCCAAGATGTTAACATCTTATATATTTAGTAGTAAGTTGTATTTATTTATTTAGGGTTTCAGCACACTGACGATATTGCGAAGCGAAGGATTAAATACTTGTTGACTTCCAGGAAGGATAAATTATATTCGTATATAATTGTATGCATACTTGATTACATTATCTATATATGCCGATATTAAATTTATTAAAAAAAAAAAACCGCTGAGTTTCTTTCGCCGGCCCTTCTCAGGTCAGGATATTTTCTTTTCCGAACCGGTGGCAGTGTTTCAATTGACCATCAATAAGAAAGTGTAATACTTCAATATTGAATAAAGTTATTTGAGTTCGAGTTTGAGTTTAAAGTGCTATGCTGAGCCTTTATTTGTTTCAGTAGTTTCAGGCCTTATAACAATAATTATTAACATTACTATTGTAAACATTATAATAGCAGTTGATTGTATCAATATTGTTTATTGACCACTTAAGTCAAATAAAGTAAAATGTTATATGACAGTAAACATACAACATATTGCCGATATCGTCTTTGAAAGATTGGTTCAAATGAGCAAAGAAACTTTGTATGGATATTCCAATTTTGAAAATAGAATTATGGAAGTTGAAAAAGGTTTCAGTTTACAAATAAAAATCGCATCGAAGCTGTGTTATATCTAACTGCACAGATTAAAAATCTCTCTCAGATCGGGAAGAGATGGCTACCTAGCCATGAGTCCGCTAATTGTACAAGACATAAATTTGTTTATATCTTTTTAGTTTTATTTTTAGTATTATTATTACTATTTATTTTATGTTTGTGATGTACAAAAATAAATACGTAGGAATTATTAACAATAAGCACTATATTTATATAAAAAAAAAAACAATTAAAAATAGATGCGGAATTTATCTTGACCGCGTGGAATGATGGCAAGAATGCTAGCAGCATTTCCCCGTTGAATCGCAATACCGATCCTCTGAGCAAAAAAACGAACCAGCCCTGTCACCAGTGGAGGCAATAAGATATTTTACTCCAAGGGTCAAAGTGTTTATTAAATAAAGTAGATATATTAACAATAACATTTTTCTTTGCCATTACCATTTTATACATTTTTTTATGGAATATGTTGGCGGACGAATCCACCTGATGGTAAGTGGTCACTATCACCCATAGACAATGACGCTGTAAGAAATATTAACTATTCTTTACATCGTCAATGTGCCACTAACCTTGGGAACTAGGATGCTATGTCTCTTGTGCCTGTAGTTACACTGGCTCCCTCACGCTTCAAATCGGTACACAACAATACTGCGTACTGTTGTTTAACGGTAGAATATCTGATGAGTGGGTGGTACCTGTCCAGGCAGATATGCACAAAGCCCTAATACCAAGTAAGGTATATCGAAACAACATGTTCATTAAAAAGCGTTTAACTTATAATGTAGTAGTAGTAGAGTAGTAACAGTATATACATTTCCTACTGCTGAGATAAGGTCTCCTCTCTCTCCTGTCCTCAAGAGGGATTGGAACATATTCCACCACGATGTTCCAATGCGGGTTGGTGGAATGCACATGTGGCAGAATTTCGATGAAATTAGACACATGCAGGTTTCCACACGATGTTTTCCTTCACCGCCGAGCACGAGATAAATTATAAACACAATTAAGCACATATATATAGCGGTGCTTGCCTTGGTTTGAACCCGCAGTCGTCGGTTAAGATGCACGCGTTCTTACCACTGGGCCATCTCAACTCATAATGTACATACTTTCACATAAAAGATTTGCAATGTATTTAAGTGTCCAGCAATAAAAATAGTTATTACGTAATTAGAGAAAACTTAATTAAATTTATATACCGTTAATATTAAGCTTGATATCGCTAATTGAAATTAATACAGTTCTTAACTTGTCCGGCTTCAGATAACTTCGATAAAAAAAAACGTCTTTGTTATATTTAACTTCTTTCTGCCTTTGTGATATATTTGAAGTCGTTTTATTAAACAAATTGAATAAAATGTATGTAATAGGTTATTTGACAAAGCGAAAAATAAATTGTGTATTTTTGTAATCAGTGTATATTATGAGTTTAAAAATGGTTATTAACTAACGGAAGTTGAAAATAATACTTAATTTATTCAAAAATCTAAAAAGAAAAATGTTTTTTTTTTATCAAACGTTTGTCACGTGACACAAAACGCTCCTTATTGACCGGGCTTGTGATGAAATCACTTTCTTGTGAAACTTGCTTTTCTCCTATATGTACCACAGATTAAAATACAGGAAAGTGACGTCACCGACCATTGCAGCGCCATATTGTCCAAGTAGCGTTTTCGCGCGTTATTTAAATATGGAATTATTAATATGATATTTTTCAACAAATATGTACTATAAATAAAAAAACCAACTTTTACTGGGTTCCTTAAATTCTACTAAATAATATATAATGGATTTTAAAAACCAGTCAAATAGCCTACTCTTGATTAATTAAAGTAATATATTCGAAACATCGTGTATGTGTTTTTTTAAACTTATCCACCGGATGAGCGGTTCCAATAGACCATATTTTTACCTGCTTTAACCTCTAAAAAACCACCCTAGCAATCAAACCTATCACCGACTGTAGTGATTTTGAATAGCCACAGGTAATAATGGAGGTAGCCCGCAACGAATTATGTTATTGAAACGACTACCAGAAAACGACTACTGTATCAAAATAAACACAAATATAGAACACGAAACAGAAGTGAGAATAAAAACGCTAATACATAGAAATATTTCTTTTTAATTTTTGTTACTTGTTCTCGCCCGCGGCTTCGCTTGTTTTTTTATAAAACACAGACTTCTAACCCCCGTTTTACACTATTTAAAGTAAAAAAAGTAAAGTAACAGCCTGTAAATTACCGACTGATGGGCTAAGGCCTCCTCTCCTATTAAGGAGAGGGTTTGGAACATATTCCACCACGCTGTTCCAATGCGGGTTGGTGGAATGCACATGTGGCCGAATTTCATTGAAATTAGACACATGCAGGTTTCCTCACGTTGTTTTCCTTCACCGCTGAGTACGAGATGAATTATAAACACAAATTAAGCAGATATATGTAGTGGTGCTTGCCTGGGTTTGGACCCGAAATAATCGGTTAAGATGCACGCGTTCTAACCACTGGGCCATCTCAGCTTACACTCTTTGGGGTAGTGTTTGTTAAATCCGTTTTTAGCGGATGTATGCCCTATTAGGAACCTTGCTAAAAACTTAGTAAAAAAATTAGTTAAAAAGTTTGTAAGTATTATTATGTAACTATTACAGTTTCTGAGATTTTGTAATTAATCAATAAGTATTAAATTAATAAGTATTGAGTATATTTCGCTGCTATACATATAAATATAGATTTACAAATGTTTCATGAAATTACTTTATAATAATGTGGCGACATCAAAATTCTTTTTTTAAATTGTCCAATTGGAAGCCAGATTTGTCAAAAGTATTATTGGCAATTAAATAAAAATTAAATAAAATCTGCCCACTGAATTATCAGGAGTAAGAGACGTGATGTTATAAATAAAGTCGAAAATGGACAATCGAACGATTATTTTACCTATTTAATAATAGTTTAATTAATAATAAGGCTTATATGACATTAGTACTTCGTCTGGCAGTTAGGAGACAGCTGAAATTACCATAAATTGCCGTTCAGCTGGGCTTTTATTACAGATTTCGGTTCAATTATGTGTTAATTTATTCTGGAACTAAGGATTATTGAATAATCATTATTGGTTAGTGTTCATATTTAATTATATATTTTAAGCTATATTTGAGTACAATGGAATTATATTTCATTGGAGTAGATTTTTAAAAGCACTTTCAATCGTCATTGGGTTCCAGAATTGTTTTAAAAGGAAAGCTATCACCGGTTCCTACTGTAAACTTTCTATACAACAACAACAACAGCCTGTAAATTTCCCATTGCTGGGCCAAAGCCTCCTCTTCCTTTGAGGAGAAGGTTCGAAACATTACACCACGCTGTTCGAATGCGGGTTGGTGGAATACACATGTGACAGAATTTCTATGAAATTAGACATAAAACCTGCATGTGTCTAATTTCATCCTCACGATATTTTCATTCTCCGCCGAGCACGAGATGAATTATAACACAAAATTGGTAAGCACATGAATATTCCCGTGAACCCGAAATCATCGGTTAAGATGCACGCGTTCTAACCACTGGGCCATCTCAGCTGTTCTCTATATTGTTATCAAATAAACACTCATAGAAAACACACAGATATTCTTATTATAAATTGATACCAACTTCAAAAGCTTATAAGCATTTATTCTTGTCAATATCCGAACGCAAATATTATTATAAACCAAAATAATACAATCGCAATAAGTAAATTAAAGTGTACAGAGGCGATCTAATCCTAATAAGGGATCTCTTCCGACCTTTGATGTTGAAATAAGATCTTGTAACGAAGGGTTATGTTTGCAACAGGATTATGCCAAGTTATATTTGTAATGGTCGTTAAGCTGTTTTGGCAATTAAAAAATCATTTTTAATTATAGCCTCAATTATAAATCTTCAACAACAACAACAACAGCCTGTAAATTCACACTGCTGGGCTAAAGGCCTCCTCTCCCTTTGAGGAGAAAGTTTGGAACATATTCCACCAAGCTGTTCCAATGCGGGTTGGTGAAATACACATGTGGCAGAATTTCTATGAAATTTGTCACATGCAGGTTTCCTCACGATGTTTTCCTTCACCGCTGAGCACGAGATGAATTATAAAGACAAATTAAGCACATGAATCAGCGGTGCTTGCCTGGGTTTGAACCCGCAATCATCGGTTAACATGTAACACATGACACCCAGCCCCTAAAACACGATCGAAGCCGCTGGCAACAACTAGTTGGATATAAAACAGTGTTTTATAGAGAATAAAAAAGCGTGGAGTGAATACCTTTTGACTTCCAAACAGGATATATTAATTAATTAATTTAAATAATTGTATTTAACTAACTTGACTTTGTATTTTTTAAGTGTTTAAAAAGAGTAACTACTGAGTATCTTGCCGGTTTTTCTCGGTAGAATCTACTTTCCGAACCGGTGGCACTTAATTGTAAAATGACGATTTAAAAGTGCTTGTAAAAGCCTACGTGAATAAAGTTTATTTTGATTTTGACAATTAATAAAAAATAATGTTAGTAAGAAAACATTATTTATTATTAATTATTTATTTATTAACAGGCACAAAGGACATAACATCTTAGTTCGCAAGGTTGTTGGCACATTGACGATGTAAAGAAAAGTTAATATTTCTTACAGCGTCATTGTCTATGGGTGATGGCGACCACTTACCATCAGGTATCCCATATGCTCGTCCGCCAACCTATACCATAAAGCACGAGATTAATTGAATGCAGTACGTGAAAACGCTCTAGAGTACAGTGGGAGAATGACCCGCGATCCTCGTTGAAAATACAAACGTTTTATCTATTGGACCATCTCGTATCTCCAAATAATAGTCCAAATATATTTCCAAACGCTTGTCGTGTATAGAAAGGTTTTATATATTTTATCTAAATCTGATATAAATACCTTCGCCTCGTTTTAACGATAAATCGTAAACCATTTGTTTTATCTGTTTCCCGACGAGCAGACTGTTTGTCTATTATTAGATATCTAGGATATATCTAGGATAGAAGATTTACTAACTTCCAGTACCAAAGACGCAGATCGTAAAAAACTCAAGACGAGTATCTGTTGCAGTAATTCCCAGTAGTGAAATGCATTCTGGGTCTTTGTAAAACAATGCATTTAGGACATCTTAATTTAGTTTCATTGCTTTGTTTTTTCTCTATCATTTAGGATGAAAGAAATAATTTCACAAATATTGATAAAAAAACAGTAATATATTATTTTGTCAAATTCCTTTATCAAGTCTTTAACTCTTAGTACCTTTTGAATCTAAACATCAAATCATTGCGACGCAATATGTCATTCTCGATCGGTAAAGCAGATTATCGCTCATACTGAGCACACGAAAATAGATCTTAAGGTGACGAACCTTTTCTCACCCCGACTGTACACTATATTATCCATTAATGTCTTCAAATCTCTAAAGTAGACCAGTAACGCCATCTATTACTAATTCACGGTACTTTTGGACTATTTGAATATACATTAACAAATACATTTTAAATTTATATGATAGCAGAAAGCAAAATAAAATCGTATCGAACTAAAAATTTATATTCAAGGATATAAAACGTAAACTTTAAAATGCATCAGATATTTAAAAGTATAATCGATTCGTCCATCGTGGTGTATTCGCTCGCTTAAATTGTTTAAAGGATTGCAACGTACGAATCGATTATGTCAATTATACACTCATCAATTCAACTCATAAATAAAACCGGCCTTCCATACCGATGACATTAAATCTTTGCAATTCGACAGAACAATTGCTTAAAAATCGACGTGTAGTTTCAATAATAATCAATCAATTGAACGTCAAACATATACTTTCGAGATTAAATAATTCACTTTGAAAAAAGTCACACATCCCTTTGACGTGAATAATCCAATCCATTTCATTGGTCCGGAGCGGCCATGTTTTTTTGGGTGTTTTTTGTGTCGTGATAACTTGTTTTTGTATAACCATGGGAAAAGGTTCTTTAAACAACAGGTGCTACCGGACCTTTTTTTTTAATGGCGTTTATTTTAATCTGTTACTGGGTCGAATGGATTCTACGTCAAATGTGTAACATTGACACAACAATGAATGAATGATTCGATTTTTACCTTCAACGCGTTTATTTTGAAAGCAATTTTAAACGAAACTAATTTGCCTTAAAAAATAATTACTTCGGGTATGAAATTTTAGTTTTATGTATATTTAAAATCGCTTTTTATAGCAAGCGTTATATTTTGAATTTTAACTGGATTTTATTAAAGTTTTTATTTGAGGAAATTTTATACAAAGCGTTGGTCATAAATTTCAGAATGAGCGGTTCACTAAGCACGATTACTAATAAAGGATTATTTATTTGAAGTGTTATTTATTTAGTAACTAACTCTACCCTAAGTTACCGGTTTATGCTTAATCATAATACATATGTGTTCTAATATAATCTACAAATATTGTACTATATAGTTTTAGTAGTTATATAATCTATATGGTTTTTTTATTTGTAACAACAACAACATCAACAGCCTCCTCTCCCTTTGAGAAGAAGATTTGGACCATATTCCACCACGCTTTTCCAATGCGGGTTGGTGGAATACACATGTGAAATTTGTCACATGCAGGTTTCCTCACGATGTTTTGTTTCACAAATTAAGCACATGAATCAGTGGTGCTTGCCTGGGTTTAAACCCGTAATCATCGGTTAAGATGCACGCGTTCTAAACACTGGGCTATCTCGACTCTTATTTGTAACAATCTTAAACATTTTTCTTAAGGTATAATTTCAACCACGCTTCATTTTTTTAACAATAAATAAAAAAAGAGTTTAATTTAAAATGTGACGTCAAACGAACATATACTTTTAATTACTTATTTATCTATTATATATTTTGGTACCATATGCTTCTGTTTGTTTCGACTAATCTCTGGAACGGCTGGACCGATTTTGACGGGACTTTCACTGGCAGATAGCTGCTGTATTATGAAGTAACTACTTTTAATTTAGAATTATATATAAAATAATAATATAGTGACACTTCAAAGATCAAATACTCTTCAGTACCGCGGTCCGGCTTCGCCGTCTCGCCGTTTTCCTCCCTCTTACAACTTAATGTCACAAAAGCTTCCTAATACAGAATTAATAAGTAATAGTAAAATTTACGATGTGAATAATAGCTTTTGTTTTTAAATTCAAATGCACACAAAGTCGCGGGCACAGCTAGTTTCAAATAAAATGATATACTACGAAATATGATACAAAAAAAATCGTGTCAAATGTAGCGTCAAAAAAAGAGAGTTTACATTTAAATATCTATCAGATATCATAAACAATAATGTTATAAAAGTGAATATATTTCGTTAAAGTTAAGACCTTTTATATATAAACAAAAAAAAAGTAGCTCTATTTACATACGCAACACATTCAATTTAAATTGAATATAAATAAATTGCTTAATGAAAAATAAATATGTTCGCGCATTGAACTGTACGAATTGTTTTCACTAACAATTATTTGTCATTGTTATTGTTTGAATAAATAACGTAATAAAACAAATTAAATACACGATAAATATTTGAATTCGTAATATTTAAATAAATAAGAATTTATCGATATTATGTATCAAGGACATCGTTTATTTCAGTAAAGAACTGAAGTGTATATAATGAGAAGTTGACACGTATAATATTACTATCTTAATTGGCTAAAACATAAAAAAAAAACAATTCGAATACCAAGGAAATTAAAACAGGATCATCTCGGTACGATACTGAATGGCTACTAATACACATTAAAAAATTTCTAGATTATCAACCAAATCAAATTTGATCAGCGTGTTGGAATAAGCTATGAGAGGAAGCCCAATTGTGGGACAGGTAATTTTTAAGCGATGGCATGTTAATAATCCTTGACATCTACAATCTATAATAATCTTAAAATAATATGTCCTGACTGATTCATTCATAATTGACGAGCGTAAATTTAGTAAGCCCTAAGTTCCCAAGGGTGGTGGTGACCACTTACCATCAGGTGGTCCATTTGCTCGTTCGCGGTATGGTAAAAAATCAAACAAGATTCAGTAAAAAAAACTAGTTTATTGCAAGACTCAGTACAGAAACAAATATGTGTAACAACCGGTATGATACGTGCACTAAAGTTGAACTATTCTATAAAAACGAACTCGAAACACGACGTAAAACTCGATCATAAAATGTAAGAATGCGATATAGTCTACAATAATGTTAATATAATCGTAACACTAGCTAATATATATACTATCTAAAACGACTAGGAAACAACATCGGACCTTTCCTTGCAAAATTTACTTCTATATATAAATTAACACTAAGCCATCACAACATAACATTACATAGTATGTAAATAAAAATTTTCACAAAAATAAAAAGCGAATTCAAACAAAACACTACTTAAAATATATATATATGCAAAAAGTAATAAAATAATTGCGTATTCAACGTATTTTTTAGAGTCCTTCTAAGTAAAATTAAATGAAAAACACTAGACTATTTAAAAGTCGATTAACGATTATATAACCTAGTTATAGTTATTGTTATGTATGGAGTCGGTCCACACAGTTAAAAGTTATGAGGTAACATACACCAAAAAAAAATACAGACAAATTGATAACCTCCTCCTTTTTGAAGTCGGTTGAAAACGAAGTCACTTACCGCTGTCTGTTCCTATGTATGCTTGGATCTTTAAAATTACGTACCGGATTATAATAGATAGAGTGATTCGAGAAGAATGGTTTTGAATAGACATAGACAATATAATAAAGAAACACTGATAATTTTAAAAGTTTCTAATGTGATGTTCGGTTAAGATGCACGCGTTCTAACCACTGGGCCATCTCAGCTCTTCGTCGAGATGGCCCAGTGGTTAGAACGCGTGCATCTTAACCCATGACTGCGCGTTCAAACCCATGCAATCACCGCTATATATATGTGCTTAATTTGTGTTTATAATTCATCTCGTGCTCGGCGGTGAAGGAAAACATTGTGAGGAAACCTGCATGTGTCTAATTTCATCGAAATTCTGCCACATGTGCATTCCACCAACCCGCATTGGAACAGCGTGGTGGAATATGTTCCAAACCCTCTCATTCATGGAAGAGGAGGCCTTATCTCAGCAGTGGGAAATTTACAGGCTGTTTACTTAAGTTTCTTTACTTTAATGTGATGTAAAATAATAAACAATTTTTTACTATATTTAGTATCAGCACTGCATCCGTGCGAAGCCGGTCCGGGTCGCTTGTGTAAGCATAAAATTATGAATGATTCTTTAAAATAAATTAATGCAACCAACATCTGGATTAGAAATTTGTTTTCTGAAAACCAGAAATTGTAAACGTGATGAACAATGTGTCTATCAAGTTTTAAATGACAAAGGTTTTAAAGTAAAAATATGTTACACGATTTTAACCCCTAAGGGTATTTTTAAATATATATATCAAAATAAGTCTACTTTTAAACTAGATTACAGCTCCCTCTCCGAACTTAATACATTTTG
This sequence comes from Vanessa cardui, assembly GCF_905220365.1. NCBI lineage: Eukaryota > Metazoa > Arthropoda > Insecta > Lepidoptera > Nymphalidae > Vanessa > Vanessa cardui. The sequence continues at coordinate 5,790,015 of NC_061148.1, forward strand.
TAAATAAGTTCTCAATTCAAGTCGTTCAGAAGTTATACGATCAGTAACAGATGGACCGACGATTATATATACATAAAAAAACTTAAAGGATACAACCATTAAAACAGCGTATCTCTTCGAGATATTTTACGAGCGAATCAAGTATCAGATATCCAAAATTTTCTTATAGAACAGATTTGTTGCAATTGATTTAACTAATAAAAACATGAGATAACATTTACTCTTTTATAATTATACAATCAAATATAATCCATTCGATTTTAAACCTTATATTAAGGTGTTAAGGTTCAAAAAGCCTGTAATTGCCTATTGCTGGACTAAGGCCTCTTCCACAGTAGGGGTTTAAAAGCATATTCCAATACGCTGCTCCAATAAGAAACGATTGACGAATTAAAGGAATTTTGATTCATTTGTTTGCGATAGTTTACTTCACAGCCGAACTAATGATGAATTGTAAACACGAATTAACCATATTAACATTGGGTGGTTCCGTAGTGTTGGGAGGGCTTTTAGCAAGAGTGAATACCACCACGCATCATACATACTACCAAAGATAGATATATATAATACTTAGTATGGTGATGTTCCAGTTAGACAGTTTTACTTGGTGGTAGGGCTTTGTGCAAGCCTGGGTAGGTACCACCCACTCATCAGTTATTCTACCGCCAAATAACAGTACTTAGTATTGTTGTGTTCCGATTTGAAGGGTGAGTGAGCCAATGTAACTACAGGCACAAGGGACATAACATGTTAGTTCCCAAGGTTGGTGGCACATTGACGATATAAGGAATAGTTAATAGTCTTACAGCTTCATTGTCTATGGGTGATGGTGACTTACCATCAGGTGGCCCATATGCTCGTCCGCCAACCTATACCATAAAGAAAAAGAATACTAAGTGAGACAGTGTAACTACGGACACATATCATATTGTTATGAGAAATGATTAATATTTCTTACAATACAAGAGATAAAAAATACAAAACTACCACTAATTCTTTCTACTAAGTTATGTTATTTTTCTTGGTTTTAAGGTCGAATACGCCAGTTCGCTATGACTGCATGAGAACCGAGGTGAAATCAGAATAAGAATCAATATTATACTTTATTCAAGTAGACTTTCACAAGCTATTTTGAATCGTCATTTACCAACATTTTTATATTAAGTGAACCTACTACTGTTCGGAAAGTAGATTCTATTAAGAACCAGTATGAAACTTACAATGATATAAATACTAGTAGTAGCCCGCCGCTTCGCTCGCTTAGCGTCAGACAGTGTTACTTTCACATTTATAATATTAATATAGATGTTATATCCTGCCTGGAATTCAAAAATCATTTAATAGAATCAGTAATGATTGGGTTAAGGGGGATTTTTTCGCTGGAAAAACGCATTATGCGTTTCCCCCACATTTAGCAGGGGAGGGGGCTGATACGTAGGACTCACCTATCCTGCCCAAAACACCTAGTGCATACTAGTACTCCAAAAAAGCAGAGGTACCCACATAAATAGCACAGTATAGTCTGTAGATAAAAAAACTCGAAATAAGCTCCCGTATTTGTATTGATTTACCATATACCCATACAAGCACCGCTATATATATGTGCTTAATTTGTGTTTATAATTCATCTCGTGCTCGGCGGTGAAGGAAAACATCGCGAGGAAACCTGCATTTGTGTCTGTCAAATTTCATAGAAATTCTGCCACATGTGCATTCCACCAACCCGCATTGGAACAGCGTGGTGCAATATGTTCCAAACCCTTTCATTAATGGAAGAGGAGGCCTTATCTCAGCAGTGGGAGTGTATAGGCTGTTACTTTTTATTTATATTGATTTATTTTCGTCAATATTATAAAACGTTTCGTAAATCAGGGTTCCTATATAATATATCATTCATTCGAGACGTCAGTGTGATTTTACGATACTTATCCAATAATTGTGGGTAAAGTGGGTAATTGGTTACCGTAATAACAGTAAACCAGTCTTTTCCGGACTTAATAAATACTTTGGCGGGAATCGAAATACAAAAACTAGAACTTAAAATTCGTTATTTAAAATTAGTATTCCATATTCGAATATTTAAATTTGTCTATTGAACTATGACGATAAATTTGAAGCTAGGAGTTGTAAAAATTATACCTAAAGGAGTTGATAAGTTAATGTCGGAAATGCAAACACCATAAAGATGATATAAGGTACAATTCTTGTGTTAATACGTTCGAGAACGTTCCAGAAGCAAGTGACAGATTTCAAAATAAACATTATTAACAAAACAATATGAACATTATTTAAGACCCAGTGATAAAGCATTGAAAGAGTAAAATTGACGACCTCCGTGGTCGAGTGGTGTGTACACCGGTTTTCATGGGTACGCCACTCCGAGGTCCCGGGTTCGATTCCCGGCCGAGTCAATGTAGATTATCATTAGTTTTCTATGTTGTCTTGAGTCTGGGTGTTTGTGTTACCGTCGTTACTTCTGATTTCCATAACACAAGTGCTTTAGCTACTTACATTGGGATCAAAGTAATGTATGTGATGTTGCCTCTTATTATTATTATTATTAAAATAAAGTAGACATTTTGTGAGACCTAATAAATAATTGTTTACTATATGACATTGTGTTAATAAAGACATATATAATAGGATTCAGGATCGAATCTGCGACTTGTTTGCTAAGTAAACCGTTTTTCAATTGACGTTTGTTTTTTTTTTTTAATTATCAAAGAAGGCGAAGATAATGGTGCCTTCGTCCATAGTCACTAATAATGTAAAGAGCTACTTCCTTTACCTTCAATACGCTCATCAAAGGGTTCCAAGACATTTTATCTTGAGCCTGTAATTATACTTACTGAGTCACCCGTCAAACCGTAACACAGCAATACAAAATATGCTACTACAGTACCATAGACTATTTATAATTTTACTAATATAATTTAGGAACTAAAAGTTATTATAACAATGTATTTTATAAATGATTAAAATATCTCGATATGTCTAAATTAAAAAAAAAAATCAACGAATTCATTCTGTCTCAATAAATCGCTTGAAGCTTATCTATAATCAAAACTGTACTTAAATAAACAAAAATAAGACGCCGAATAAACTAAAATAAACTTAATATGAACAAAATTTAATTTAAAAAATCTAAGAAGTATTGCATTGCATTAATTGTCTGTTTCATAAAAAAAAAAAACAATACTTCATATTAAAGTTTATATAACATTAAATATAAAAACTTCTTAAATTATGATTATTACTATAAATATTATAAATTTGTAATATTATGTATTTGTTTGTTTGCATTTATTACCGGTTTACCGTATTTGGTACACAAATAGATCGCATTTGTATATATGTTGGAAATGTTTGTCCAAAACAAACACATGAAACGAGAAATCGCGGGATAAAGTAATTATAGCTTATACGAAGGCTAATTAATAGTTATGATAATGTTCTCATTTTAAAACGAAATCGTTTTTCAATAAAATTAATTGTCATATAAACTTACCGATATCCTTTTAAAATCCAAACATAACCACACAATATCACTGACAGGATTATTCGAATGTGTTCCAAATTAAAAAAAAAAAGTTATGGAACCTCTTTTCGTAACTTTTTCAAAGTCCGTATACACGCGTCACGATATTCCGAATTCGAAATTCAATCGACGTAAGTACAACCGGATAGAGCGATGCCCGGGCAAGTACTGAATAGAAATGGTTTCCCGCCCTTATATCACAGACTAACAATACACAGATATGATAAAGTTATTCCATTGTTTGATAGATCTGTTATTGGGAAAATAAACAATATAATTAAATGATTGATATAACAATAACTGTTAATATAGATAACAAATAATACTATGCAGCTTGAATAAGTTTAAAATTATTTGCATTAAATAGAAAATATCACGGAACGCATCCATATGTATAATAAATATCTGATCTTTAAAATATAGACATAAATGAAGCTTAATGTTTTTTTAACTTTGCTAAATTTGGTTGTATTTTCTAATAACTCATTATTTCCTAATTATCATTATTAATATAATTAAAAATGTGTATATTATTTTATTTGTTTTTTATGCATAATTAAATTAAAAATAATATTGAATATTATCAAAAAATATACCCCAACAATTTAAAAAAAAGAATACAATTAAAACATTAAAACCTCTTACAACTCGAGTAGAATATGCATTTACTCTATGACATGTGAATATAGCTATCCTTTTTCGTAATATGATTTAAATGTATCCGTCCTTCTCGCACAGCACTGCAGCACTTTTATACTATTAATACCAAGCGTTAGTGAACTTGGCGAAATGTAATTATTCGTTTTTATGGTAACTGTTTGTCTAAGTTACTTTAAAGTGGAAAAGAAATCTTTACTTCGTAAGAAATTTATTTTTATTTTACTTTTAAAAAATTGTTCCTGTTTGCAAATGTTTTGTTTTGTATTAGCCATAATTCGAATGAATTCTATTTTTGAAAAAATATCTGTACAGCCGTTGAATTGTATTGCGAGTTTTATTGGGTTATGCTTATATAGAATTTGATATTTAAATCGAATTTTATAAAAAAATATATCAATTTGGGGAACTAAGATCCTAAGTCTCTATGGCCTCTAAATTAGACTCTAGCTAATCAGCTAACTCACCCTGAACGAAAAAAAAACAATAATAAGGATTGCTTATTTTGATCTTATTTCAATGACATTTTGTCTGTTTGAAATTTGTATGACAGTCTCTCACAATTTCATCTGAAAAACTGCTTTTGAGCCTTGAGTGCCTCTGACATCTTCTATGAAGTAGCATGGCCCTTCCTCCGCCTCAAAAACGAAAAGCGTAAATCCCAGCGATAGAAGAATTATAGTCTATTTTGCAATTATCAAACAATTGTGTTTCTTGTGTTTGTGTTTTTACAAAATCTCTCTGAAATGGGGTTGTCTGGAAGAGATATTTTATTATTACTATATTTTTGTTGCATTTCAATATTTTTCTAGTCCTAAGATTTCTGTATTTTATATTTGTGGTGTACAAGTAGTGTAAAGTATTGCAGTTATTTTAAACGGGATATTTACCACGTGCTTTATTTTTATACGGCAGAGTCTTGTGAACAAGACATTCGTAGATAATGTCGAAATATCAAGATCCAAATGTAAATAAAAAGCATGGTAAATACATCGTTTTAAACAACTGTACAGATAAAAGTAACCATGTTAATTTCAAATATTATATACAATAAAGTATATTAAAAAATAAACAATATATTTTTTTAAGATAACCTTCCATTTACCTATCCGACGTCTGATGTTGCCCAACCAGTTTGTCATAAACCATAGCGTGTCTGGAGCGAGCTCCTTATTCATTTTACAGAAGTAAGGCTGTAAAATTAACAGGTTCTATTGATTACTCTTATATAGAACTTGTGACCCGCCCCGGCTTCGCACGGGTGCAATACATGTACTAAATATACTACAGAATTTGTTTATTTACGACATCACATTAAAAACTTCTAAAATTATCAGTGTCTCTTTACTATATTGTTCATGTAGTATATACAAAAACCTTCTTCTGGAATCGCTATATCTATTAAAAAAAAAACCGCATCAAAATCCGTTACGTAGTTTTAAAGATTTAAGCATACATAGGGATATAGGGACAGAGAAAGCGACTTTGTTTTATACTATGTAGTGACGAAGATCTGATACTTGAAGCATATTAATTTGATTTAATTTTAGTATAAGTACCAAAAATACTAGTAACACAGATGTATAAATAATTATGTACTAGATGTCGTCTTAATATGTAACTGTAATAAGTTGATAACATATGCACTTTAAAACTCCACGCTTTATAATGTACGAGTAGTCGCCCGTGGATTTGCTCGCGATCCAGAGTGTGGTTGTCATGTGTTGGGCAAAAAGTAGCCTATATGCTTTCTTGGAGTTCAAGTTAGCTTCATACCAAATTTCATCAAAGTTGGTCGTGAAAGAGTTACTCAGACAGACAGAGTTACTCTTACATTTATAACATTAATAGAGATAAATATTTATATTAAAAAATAATGTACTCCATTAAAGTATGCATAAGCCAGAAAAAACAATGTTTTAGAACCAATTTTCGACTTCTTCTGGCACGGGAGCTCACGGCACTCAAAAGAAGAAGTCAACCTTTGAGAATTATTGTACTGTCGTGGTTATTATTGATTGATTGATTATTGATGAAATAAACATTTATTATTACTATTATTAAATTGCTGCGATATCGTTGGACAGCTTCATTGATCTATGATGTTCATGGATTTGAGAAAAATCGGCGTTTCGAACGTCGACGACATTAAGATGGATTTAAGTAGTTAAGTGTAATAGTTGTTGTATTGAATAAAATACGTAAATTGACCTCCGTGGTCGACTAGTGTGTACTCCAGTTTGCATGGGTACACCACTCCGAAGTCCCGGGTTCGTTTCCCGACCGAGTTGTTGTAGAAAAAGTTCATTAGTTTTCTATGCTGTTTCGGGTCTTGGTATTTATGGTACCGTGCTTTAGCTACTACTTTGGGAGCAGAATAATGTATGTGATGTTGTTCAATATATATGTATATCTTTTTCCCTACTATTGAAATAGGTTGTGTGTGAGTTTTTTTTTATCCATAACTTATAGGATAGCGTTCACGCACACATCCGCAGACCTGTTTTTTTCAGGTAATATTTTAGTATGATCATTTAAGTGCATAATTTTTTATTGATATTGTTTGAATTTTATTATATTATTTAAGAATAACTTCTCACACACATACATATGTAATACCCTAATATTGAATAGCTTTTTTTTAATATTAATATTAAATTATTTCTCGTCCGTCTAATCTCGTCGTTATTTTCTATAATATCATCCGTTCTCGTATCTAAAGTATATGTACATATTGAAAAAGTACCTTTATGCATATAAATAATTAATAAGTACCAATTTATCCAAACTAATTTATAACCTTACGTAAATACATTGCCGGTTTATTTTGATAGCTTAAATTAATGTTGTATATAAATTAGAACCATGTAAATTTAAAACCACCCTTTTGACCTTGAAGTCGTTATTAACATCCTCAGTGATAGAACCTTTGAACCTCCATAAACCATGTACAGAATAAGCAACACTGTTGGAGCGTCTGTGAAGATTTTCGACGTATTACCATCAATGGATTGAGCACAAGTTATATACGATAATTAGATTTTCACAAACGAAAGTACCTTGTAAGGTTGGTATAGTACGACACAACTTAGATGTAGCATCGCCAAAATTCGTAAAACCGATCACAAGCGAATTTAGTACGCCTTCCCAAATTTATCAATATATATATTTCTTATGTGAATACGACCTTTACACAAACGTAATAAATCGTTATCATATGAATATATTCGGCGATTCACATGCACTTGCTTTCTCGGTTTGAACTGACACGAGAATCTATGGCGACGAATAGCGTCGAATGGTGGGACAGGGAGGTGTTTCAATTGGTTCTGTAAATCGGCAGTAATCTGTTTAATTGAATTTGCCGATATTACATTTAAGTTGTGTCGTACTACACATTGCTTTGAGATTTAAGACCTTTTCCATAATTTATAAAAATATGCATGAAGGTACAGATTATTCTTAATATAAATTTTACTAAATTAAAATTGGGAATGAATTTATGTCACACTAAACTAATTTACAACTGATCATCATAATATTGGTAAAGGCATTTTTTGTTATGGCATAGGAAGGATGGGCGCCCGGTAATGGAAGTGAAGCGTTCTGGCGAAATCCCAAAAATATTAAAAGACATTCTTTACTGGTCCAAGATTTAACCATAATCAGCAAGACAAAACACGGGACCTGAGTGTTTATCACCCCATGAAACCTGGATTAACACTTTCAACAACAAGTCAATCGCCACATAACCAATACTCTGATAGATTTTCAAAGCACAGACAAACCTGTAGGCCTTAAATTTAGAGATATTATCCGTAGTTAATAAGCGAAGACCAGATTCGTAGACTAAGCATTTATCAATTTCAATTAAGTTAAGCTTCGTTTAAATTTAAATGTTCAGTATACGTATATCTTATCGAAGATCGTGGGATCAAACCCAAACAAGAACCATGGAATCTTCACGAGATTTTGGTTCTATATCTTTGAGATAACAGATAAAAAAATCCCAAAAACATCCTTACAATGGCGTCTCTCGCTTTAGAGGAGGTTTAGGATCAATAGATTCTTACTATTTTGCTGTATACTTCACCGAATTGACCTTTTCATCGTATAATAAGCTAATGAGAAACGCAAATTATTAGCTATATTTAGCCTGTCTTGTTAAAATGTTTAAATTACTTTTTTGCCGATCTCGAACATTATATCAAAAATTGGGACCATGTATTTTTTTACTATAAATTAGGTATCAAAATCTTCTTTTATTAAATTTCCATTTTCATAATAAATTTCTATCATAAAGGTTTAATTTAATGAAAAGGTCTAAAGACTGTTTCATATAAAAACAAATTAGGCACTTATTATTCAAGAATACGTGAATGGTCGTCTTTTTGTGATGTTTCTCGTGAAAATTTATCAAAGGAACGTTTCTTTAGCGGCGTAATTAATCATCGTTAATGAGATTTAGCACTTAGCCGCAAAAAATAAAACAGGTAAAATGGAAACGGTAATGTTTTGATAAAATTTGAGATCTAATAGCGGTGACCGTGGATTCGTTCGAACTAAAAGTTGGAACAAATAACTGACCTTGCCTTTTTATATGAAAGAGGTGGATCGATTTTCAAAACGTCTTCCTAATTGTCACCAATACCCAATGATTGGAGACTGCGAAAAACATTAGCCATCTCTTGTATTGTACATGTGCCATCGACCTTGGGATTAAGATTTGATGTCCCTTGTGAATGTAGTTATAGTAGCTTAGTGATATTTTAAATTGGAACACAAAAATACAAAGTATTAATATTTGTTGGTAAAACGTGTTATAAGTGGTTGGCACCAACTCAGATGGGCTTGCACAAAATTAAATTCACCTTATGAAGAAAGGGCTGATAATTAAGCTAGATGAGTATCTAAGTAACAACTCAACATACATGCTTGTCACAAACTTAGATTAGTATTTTCTCCACTTTTTTTAAGAAAGTCTGTAAATAGCCTAGATAAATCGTTACCCTCTTTTAACAAAGTACAGCACCTAGGTCACGACTATGCATCACTGTGAAAATGCCAATATACATAGCATTATCGAATTTCTTTTCGACATACGAGCATGCAGATACCCTTGTGTCCTATTCGTCTCCATTGATAAATGATAAGCCCCAGATTTACGCATAAATCGCGATTTTAGTTAAAGATCTACTGGGGAATATCTGGACATCAATGTGCCGATTATTTATGAGTCTTCCAAGATCAATTTATCAAAAACTAACTCTAGATGTGTTTGATTAACAGCAATTGCACAACCTATTTTGTAAAAATATATCACTGATATATACGTGGTGGTAGGGCTTTGTGCAAGCCCGTCTGGGTAGGTACCACCCACTCATCAGTTATTCTACCGCCAAATAACAGTACTCAGTATTGTTGTATTTCGGTTTGAAGGGTGAGTGAGCCAGTGTAACTACAGGCACAAGGGACATAACATGTTAGTTCCCAAGGTTGGTGGCACATTGACGATGTAAGGAATAGTTAATATTTCTTACTGCGTCATTGTCTATGGGTGATGGTGACCACTTAACATCAGGTGGCACATACGCTCATCCGCCAACCTATAACATAAAAAAAGAAAAAATGTCTAATTGCGTAAAAATTCTGCTACATGTGAATTCCACCAACCCACATTGGAAAAACGTGGTTTAATATGATCCAAATATCCTCAAAAGAGAGAGGAGGCCTTAGCCCAGCAGTGGGAAATTTACAGGCTATTGTTGTTGTTGTTATAGAAAAATATTCAATTAGGTTTTTTGATATCTTACTTACTCTATACATAAATAAACACAACAAAGTTTATTCATACTAGCAGAAAATCATTATTCACGTGTACTTGATAATTATAACCTTAAGAATAAAAATCAATATTATTAGACCTTTACAGAAATTCACCCCCAAGATACTTTAATTATTTTTAGGTGACATGAAGTCCACCGTTTGTCCCATTTACTTTATCTTGGCTGATAAAGTATTTAAATAAAAAAATAAGAAATTATTCCAATTTCGGAGAACCGATTAAATTTCCTAATTTTGTAACTGATATAATGTTTTCAGTACATTTTCATTAAATCAAGTTTTTCACTATCGAGATGACCTTGAATTTATACAACCGCTGATCAAAGAACTTTCCGTTTACGGAAAAGGTTTAGAGTTTTCACTACGCTGCTCAATTGCGGATTCGTGGCTACAAACGTGGCAGAATTTCATTGAAATTAGATTTCCATAGAGCAAGAGCAAGCTTTGACGACCTCCGTGGTCGATGGTGTACACCGGTTTTCATGTTTTTGCTTCAAAAAGTTCATTAGTTTTCTATGTTGTCTTGGGTCTAGGTGTTTTTGGTACCGCCTTTACTTCAGATTTCTAATTTCCATAACAAAAGTGCTTTACATTCCGGGTAGTGTATGTGATGTTGTCCAATAATTATTTATTTATTTATAATATTTACACCGAAACAATAGCCTGTAATATTCCCACTGCTGGGCTAAGGCCTTCTATCCCTTTGAGGAGAAGGTTTGCAACATATTCCACCACGCTGTTCACACAGTGCGGGTTGGTGGAATACACGAGTGACAGAATTTCTATGAAATTAGACACATGCAGATTTTCTCAAGATGTTTCTCTTCACCGCCAAGAACGTTATGAATAATATACACAAATTAAGCACATGAAATCCCAGTGATACATGTCCGGGTTTGAACTGGGAATTTTTGTTCAAGATCTCGTAACAATTTGATTTTGTCAAAATGTCTACTTGAGTTAAATGAAAATAAGTAAACACAGGAAAACATCTTACTCCAAAAGGGTTCTCAACCCTCGTTAAAAATTCCTACCTTCCTACCTAATCAGTTTATTTAGTTGGACGCACGAAAGCTTTTACTAATATGGTATCTTTCTGCGAATCCTTATAAACTTAGATTAGGACACAGGCTAAAGCATATTAAGTTACTTACTTACAATGTACAGCGTGACGAAATTACTTAGACGTAATGTTTAAGACGTTAAACTTAAAAAGATTTTTCTAAGAATACCCTTGGATCTATAGCTTAGTTTTGATGACCTCCGTGGTCGAGTAGTGTGTACACCGGCTTTCAGGGTTACGTCACTCTGAGGTCCCGGGTTCGATTCCCGGCTGGGGCGATGTAGAAAAAGTTCGTTAGTTTTCCATGTTGTCTTGGGTCTAGAACCCAAGAACCACCCAAGTGTTTGTGGTACCATCGTTACTTCGGATTTTTCATAACACAAGTGCTTTAGCTACTTACATTGGGATCAGAGTAATGTAAGTGATGTTGTCGAATATTTATTTATACAGTTTAGTAAACTCGCTTATCTTACTTTGAATTCAAATTTCGAACAAATCACCTACCTACATTTTAAAATTTCGAATTATTTATTTTTTCTTCTCGGTCTTTTATTCACAGAAAAGGAAATACTTATGTAGTACTCAGATATAGTTTAAGGGCTCGAAGCGTGATATATACTAAAATTAGTGGTAAAAATTGCATGTAATAAATTCGCGTGTGAACATGTGAGAGCATTATATAACAATATCAAATTACACGTATCTCTTAAAGAGCAAGATTTAGGGCTTACATAATACTGTTCCAAAGTGATCTAGGGAATATACGTTTGTCAGAATTTCTTCCACCTTGTATCTTAGATTTTTTATAAACGTGTGAGTAAATTTTGAAGTGAATAATTTGTAAAATATTTTCTCTTATTCCAAATTATATCAATGTTCTGTTCAGTCCAATATTTAATCCAATACTTTGGCTTAAAGATGCTAAAACAAGAAAAAATATTTGAAGATAATTTTTTGGTCAGAAAATGCAAATTCCGTTTCATTAGGATCGTTGCCAATATTTCTTTAATCAATATTTTTACATATTTACTGATTTTAAATGTATGATGTTATTTAATAGTTTATGCCATAACAAATAGAAGCAAAATTATTATGTAAAATATTCAAGCTTTTGTATTCAATGATCGTACTGATCGTACTTCGGAGAAGAATATTCCCTAAATTAAAAATCATTTACCCATTTTAGTAATAAAAATAAATAAGGCAAGAGGCAATTTTTTGATTCCCAAGGTGCACTATCATGTATGAACTCAATGCCTGTATAATGTGTTATAAAAAAAAACCATAACATTATTTTTTTCATTTGATTTGATACATTATGCAGACAACTATTAAGAATGGTTTAAGTTAAAAATTATTATTATCTTGACAAATATGTGTTCGTAACTTTTAGATATAGGTGTATTTTTAATTATTTTTCTGATTGTACACAAAATTTGTATCTAAATTAATAATTTTGATGTTTCTAGTAACTTAATCATATTTACTTTTTTTTGTATCTCAATTATTCATGCATGCTGACCTATGACCTATTCCAATTATGGAAGAACATTTTTTATGCAATTACTAATGTTGTAACTTCTGTTGTCCCTAAATAAATAAATGTTAATAGTTTACCAAATATACATAACTAGTAGACGCCCGCGGCTTAGCTCGCGTTTTAGGGTGTTGGTTGTCATGTGTCAGGCAAAAAAGCCTATGTCCTTTCTTGGAATTCAAATTCGGTTCATTGGTTTGGTCGTGAAAGAGCGGCAGAGAGAGAGAGAGTTACTTTTACATTTATAGAATATAGATAAGTCAACATGAGCAGCTTGAAAGTTTCTCAAGGTCTTCTGGAAGAGGTGAAGGTCGGCAGCATATTCCACGCTGATTCAATGCGGGTTGGCGGAATACTCATGTGGCAAAATTTCACTGAAAGTAAACTCATGCATCCTCACAATTACCGCCGATATGAGAACACATCTCAAGCACATGAAAATTCAATTTTGCTCGCCTGATTTTGAACCAGCGATCGATTAATATACACGCCACTGGGCTTCGGATATATAATAAATCAACTACTTAATCTGTTTTTTTTAATTAGCGTTTTAGCTGTACTCAGGTATTTCAAGGACGAAAATTAAAAACAAATATTTTTAAAGGCATAAGATATTTATACTACAACAACATACTAACATCAACAAAACGATCATATTCCGAGAAAGGAATAATGACGATTGTCTGGATTCTATACTCTCATAAGAAAACCTCAAATAGACAGTGTAGCTGTCTCTTTCACACGTGCGACATAAATCATCCGTCTCGCTCGTACCGTTGTCACTTGCTGATCAAGCTTTTTTCGATTCGTCACAGGTGCAAGAGTAGTATATCTAAAACTTTTAGATTAATCAAGGATTTGTTGTTAACAAATACTATAATTTTCTGTGTAATAGTTACAAATGATTATAAGGGAAACTTAAGTTTGTAATAGTTTAAATCCAATCTATAATTAATATTATAAATGTGAAAGTAACTCTGTATGTCTGTCGCTTTTTCATGACCAAACCGCGTAAATGAATTTCATAAAATTTGGTTTGAAGCAAACTTGAACTCCAATGAAGAACATAGGCTACTTTTTTACAAATGACAACCAACGCCCCAAAAACGCGAGCGAAACCGCGTGCGACTACTAGTATAGTATAATTCGATTGTATTATATTTGGAATTACATAATTAGGGGGATTAAATTACATAACAATGGTTTATATTGGGAAGCTTAGATATCAGACGTCAGCAATTATGTTAGCAAATAGTCTACAATCTAGTTTAATTTGCTTAATTTAATAAAGTTATTCGACACTAATAAGTTTAGATATCACTGCGATACCATTTTTATAAAATAGGTTGGCGGACGAGCATATGTTCCACTGGATGGTAAGTGGTCACCATCATAGACAATGACGCTGTAAGGAATATTAACTATTCCTTAAATCGTCAATGCGCCACCAACCTTGGGAACTAAGATGTTATGTCCCTTGTGCCTGTAGTTACACTGGCTCACTCACCCTTCAAACCGGAACACAACAATACTGAGTACTATTGTATTGCTGTAGAATATCTGATGAATAACCTATCCAGGCGGGCTTGCACAAAGCCCTACCACCGAGTGAACCACCTTTGAACTTCTTTCCTACTATTTAATTTTGTTATTAATCACTACCGCTAGCAATAATTTACGAATGCTTACTATTACTACCAATAGTAAATAAATCAAGGTGTTGATCATCACGAGTTATCAGTTAGGCATATTCTCGTTATCAGACAGGATGATATTCAAAATATATGTCTAGTCGTTCACGTTCTTAATACTTTTCTTCCAATATATTTGAAACATCCTTTTTTTTTCATTGTCATGTGTTCGACGTTATACAGACGTCACCAGAATGTACGGTAAAAATAATATAGATATCATCTAAACTGCATTACTATCGGTTTGGTAAAATAAATGTTAATTTTCAGACATTTATAATATACGTTAAATTCAGTCATAAAATTAACCAAAAATATTTACTGATAAGTTATATCTGTATTATTTAATTATACTACAATTACTTGATAACCTTGCACACCCGATTTCTTACATGAACAATACTTGATACTTGAAGCCGTTATTCTCGATATATAAAACAAGTTATACCAATAGGTATGTAAATAATATCGTTTCTTATTATAGTTTCATAATCTTTATATTCATATTATAGTATTATATTCATATTATCATAATAGTTTTATAACTTTTTGGTGGTCACTACCACTCACTCATCACTTATTCTTCCGCCAAATAACAGTACTCAGTATTGTAGTGTTCCAGTTTGAAGGGTGAGTGAGCCAGTGTAAATACAGGCACAAGGGACATAACGTCTTAGTTGCCAAGGTTGGAAGCACATTGACCATGTAAAGATTATTTAATAATTCTTACAGCGTCTATGGGTGATGGTGACCACTTACCAGCAGGTGGCCCATATGCTCGTCCGCCAACCTAACATAAAAAAATCTACATTATCTATGTCAATATTATAAATGTGACAGCAAACCTCCGTCTGTGGCTCTTTCAAATTTGATGAAATTTGGTGTGAAGCAAACTTAAACTCCAAGAAAGGATGAGACTGCTTATTGTCTCACACATGACTACCAACATCCTAAAACGCGAGTAATGCCGCGGGCGTCTACTAGTATACATATTAGAATCATCTGAGTGCTAGTAGAGTATAATAGAATCGATCCATCTTAAGAGCCGACTAAGGGGTTATTAAGCAATTCCATCAAATAATTGAGTACCCAATAGAAAGTCCATTGCGTACTAGCTTTATATGTTGTCGGAACATAAATATGCTTCAAAATAATTTCATCATTATCATAAAGGAATCTTAGGTCAGATGAATTAAAATTTTTAATAAGTACCATTAACTGTAATATAATGAAAATACATTTTATTATTGTGTTCTCGTTGTATGAAATCGTCGCTGTGATTGGCCAACGCTTCTGATTGGTTATCGCAAATATAGTCAAATTAACATCCAATAATCGAAATATTAATTAATCTGGTAAAAATCAACTTAAGAAACTAAAAATATATTTATAAAAATTTAAGTAATTTGCAACGTTTTATATATTCGAAATACACAGCAACTTTAACGAGTACATATTATATAAAACTTATAATCATGAGGTGCTGTTTAAGTATTTGTAAAAAGAGATCCTCCATTTTGATATACTATACGATATTACAACAATGCGACACGATTGATTTTGATTAAAACTTTTTCTACAGTGAATTTAAAGACAAAATGGACAAAAAAATACATTATATTATTATAACCTATTAGAAGCTTTGTAATATCAAGATCTTAACTGGAAGTCTTCAAATCCAACTAAGCCTTTAAAATTTGATGTTTAATTTTCTTTAGTAACTCATGTCGAAAGCAACAGGAAATCTGCCAGATAGATGAAATTCTGCCATATAATTATACTCACCTGTACCTATATGCTGTAATGTATAGGCATAGGAAAAGAGAGAGTTAAGTGTACCTAAGTCTTTTTCGACAGACAGACAGACTTTATAAAGGATCTTATAACTAATAAGACAACATTGTCCTACCTCCTATTTTGAACTATTTATCTTTTTTTTATTTAGGTTATGCTTGACATAAAAAAAAACTATATATTATAAGTTCTAAATTCTATACCAAACCTATAGAAATACTATAGGAATGTTAGAAAACTGTTAGTTAAAACATTCATCTAATATTTTCCCTATACATTAGTCACTGACCTGCACAAGTCGCAGTTTCTTGTTATTTACTCCCGGGCCCTTTGATGCGTTCACGCCTGACAAGTTAGCAGCAACGCGGTTAAAATTTAATCTTTTGGACACGCTAAGAAGTTTAAAACACTATTTGATATATAAAAAAAGTCTCGACGATTCTTCGTAATAATGATTTCTCATCGTGACTTCCGGATGAGTTTTTTACTTTAAAAATAAAGTTTTTTCAAAAATTTTAAGGATTACAAAATGCAGAACTTTTGATGTGTATAAATAATAACACATATACCGATTTTGATGATTATATTCGTATTCATTTTCAATTAGCTTTTACGCTGGTGGTACGGGTAGGTTAATAGGTTTGTGCAAGCCCGCCTAGGTAGGTACCACCCACTCAGTGACTCATAAGATATTCTACCGCTAAACAACAGTAGTGAGCCAGTGTAACTACAGGCACAAGGGATATAGCATCTTAGTCCCCAAGGTTGGTGGCGCATTGACGATATAAGGAATAGTTAATATTTCTTACAGCGTCATTGTCTATAGGTGATGGTGACCACTTACCATCAGGTGGCCCATATGCTCCTCCGGCAACCTATTCCATAAAAAAAAAAACAAAGAGATTGTTTGTCTTATATAATTATAATCTCTTTAATTTGTGGCAGAGGTTTGTGTTAGCCTGTTGTTAGAGTTATTTTTTACATAGTATAACTATAATTTATTAGAATAATTTAGTTAACAATATGTCGATTGACTATTTTTAGAATATGTTTTTTTTAACGATTAATACTAGCCGATTGTCTGATACTGGCCGGTGAGAAAAAGAATGTCAAGAAATCGAATGCGGCGGCAATGTTTGGTGATATTTATATTATTAATTTAGAAATAATGAGAATGAGAGAGAATAAAAGAACTAAAATTTAAAATTGGAATTCGAAAATTTTAAAACGATAAAATTTTCAAATTGAGATTGCAAATAAATAAATGACTAGAAATTAAATTTAAATTATAACTTTTTTAATAAAATTCTTTCTGTATCGTTAATGTTCTTTTAGAATTATTAAACACACTTTCCTGGCTATACTTTTAACGAATTCCACAATCGACTTACGAGTATAATGAAATTTTTCCCTCGCCTTGAAGTCACTCCAAAGAGCTGCCTTACAAGGGCCGTGCTACCGTCATTTCTGTAATTATCTACTTTTACGAAATGTTCAAAAGAGGGTTACTTTTGAGTACGTGTAATTTTCGAATATACGTACACATCTCACTATATTATACGAATTAATGATACTTGTGTAAGGAATCGCGAAATAATTTATTAATATATTTAAAATACTTTATTGCCCAACTCATCATCATTACAAAGTATTAAACAAAGTAGTTTACTGCCGTCTGTCCCTATGTACATATGCCTAGTTCATTAAAATTACCATAAAATTAAGTAAAATAAATACCAGTCCTGCACTTACATTAATACATAAGATAAACACAAAATATTAGATACATCGTACGCAATAGAGTCTTATAGCTTATAGCGATCTCTCACAGACAACCTTTAATGATAGAATCTTAGAACGAAAACAGGTAGTACAGAAATAGATAAAGAAATGATACAAATTTATAATATAAGAATATTTATACTAAAGTATAAAAATAAACTACACAATTATAAATCTCGAATAAAAAACACAATAAAATATAATATATATACATAATTATAAACTACATATTTTACTTATAGCATACACTATTTAGCAGCAATATATCTATATGTTACAAACAAAACTATTCTTACCGCTGTCTGTCCCTATGTATACTTATACCTTTACAATTACACAACAGATTTTGATACAGTTTTTTTAATAGATAGAGTGATTCGAGAGGAAGGTTTTTGTATATGTATATATATATATATATATATATATATATATTATATACGTGGAAAACGTAGTAAATATCTCTGATAATTTATACATTCTCTACTATATTTAGTATTAGCAATGCACCCGTGCGGAGCCGGGTCGTGTCGCTAG
The DNA here is from genome assembly GCF_905220365.1 of Vanessa cardui. NCBI lineage: Eukaryota > Metazoa > Arthropoda > Insecta > Lepidoptera > Nymphalidae > Vanessa > Vanessa cardui. Next base: position 5,808,455 of record NC_061148.1, read on the forward strand.
TTTATTTTTAATAGATGAACATTTACTGTATGAGTCGAGATGGCTCAGTGGTTAGATCGTGTGCATCTTAACCGATGATTGCGGGTTCAAACCCAGGCAAGCACCGCTGATTCATGTGCTTAATTTGTCTTTATAATTCATCTCGTACTCGGCGGTGAAGGAAAACATCGTGAGGAAACCTGCATGTGACATATTTCATAGAAATTCTGCCACATGTGTATTCCACCAACCCGCATTGGAACAGCGTGGTGGAATATGTTCCAAACCTTCTCCTCTAAGGGAGAGGAGGCCTTTAGCCCAGCAGTGGTAATTTACAGGCTGTTGTTGTTGTTTTGTTGATTTACTGTATATCAATGAATTTATGATATTATTATAAACAAATTCATTGTATTTCGTTAAAGCCAAATATATTTCTGGAAATTTCTTTTTCTAAGTGCCTGCAACATAGGATTAAGCGTCACCCTTACAAATGTCACTTGACACCAACTACTAACCTTTCGCCAGACGTTTTCTACACAAAAACGGGACCGTTACGAAACTATTGGTTGTAAGCACTCGAACGCATTCCGATGAAATTACTAACTGTCAAGTTATACAACCATAAAGGATAATTGTTGTAAACCGTTTCAACGGATATTTTAATTTTCAATAATAATTTTAGCATTTTAACATTCTCGTATCACCTTGCTTGCTTGATCTGACCGATGGTACAACTACACAGTTAGATTTTTGGACATAGATGGCAAACGAGCAGGAGGCTCACCTGATGGAAAGTGACTACCACCGCCCATGGACATCTGCAACACCAGGGGGCTTGAATATGCGTTGCCAGCCTTTAATAATAATAACATTGTAATAATTGATACAGCAAAGATACATTTAATTAACAACTATTTATGGATTACTTCACGACCAGATAAGGCCGTCGGTTCCAAAGTCCTGGGTTCAATTACCAAGTCGCGTTGGAAAAGCATTGTTGTTCTTTCGAAATTTCCATCCAAATTGGAGTCTGAAAGGAGCTGAAATATATAATTCTTGCAAAGCAGGTAAAGCCTTTCGTCCTGCATCTGAACTCTTTCCGGATCGGATTAAAAAAGTGAGGGAATAGAGATTGCACATGTGTTTGTGCAAAAACTTGTGCACTATAATGTGTCTTGTGTAGTTAACTGGTCTCCCTCGATAATGGCCATTGTTGCTGTAATCACTCAGAAGGACATCGTGATTAGTATTATTTATTGAGTGATTGAAATCACTCATGACTTTAATGATTTGCTCGCCAAAGATGTTACACTTTACAGCACAACCTTCCTTTTTACTGACTTTTAGGCTGAGTAATATTTCGTGGTATGTACAAGCGAGACTAGTTAGGTCCACACACATGATGTTCTTCCAAAAAAAACAATACTTAGTATTGTCGTATTTCGGTTTTAACTCACAAGAGCGAGCCAGTCTACACGGACAAGGGACATAACAACTTAGTTTTAAAGCTGTTGCATTGGTGATATCTATAAATAATTAATATTTACAGTCCCGATGTCTCCTGGCAGTGATAACCACTTACCATATACAGAATCAAATCAAAATATCCTATATTGTACACGAATAAATAAATAATTTAAACACGATTGAGAAAGATGCATAAGAGGCGGCCATATTGCTATAATAGCGATCTCTTCCAGGCAACCTTAAGGTAGAGGAGAGAAACAGACAGAAAGAGGTAGGGGTGTACAAAACAGATATAATCTAATGTAATAAAATATTAATATATTTAAAAATTAAATAAAACAATGTACAGTACCTGATCTCAAAAATGCATACATATAATTATGTACTTATCTTATTAGATATAAAATAATATATAAAAAAAAAACTAAATTAATGTCTTGCGAACAAAAAAAAAAGAAAAAAGTAATTTAGTACAGCAATTAAGTTACATATAGAAAAAATACATATAGTACACATAAACCACCCTTTAAAACTAGAAGTTTTAAAGGATACTCCTTAAGGGTATTCCTATTCGAGTTGATTGAACACAATGTTGCCAATTCTCAAAACATGCAGTTTTGACTCACGATTTTATCTTCTCCATTGATTAGAGATTTAACCTTAAAATTCATTTATCCAGGATTTGAACCCGCAATCATCTACCAAGATTCAAGTTCGCATCACCCTGACTCTATCATTTAATTGAAAAGAAAATTTTCTAAGTACCCCCCAAGATGTCTTTTCGGTACCAGGGAATCATAAGACGTCTAGGGCTTAAATGGACTTAATTCCACAGTTCCACAATTAGCGCTTGGACGAGACCAGGGACTATTACACACTAATTTCCCGGAAGATAATTCGAGTGTAAAATTTAAACGGAACTACAACAAAGCGCTACGAGCCTCGTTTACAAATTAATTTACACTAAATGAAACCTCTGAAAATTAATTTGTCTTATAATATTATAGTTTTGATTGCTACTTGTACAAGTTTGGATAGACCCTTCCAAAATCTACCACTAAGTAGTGATACTGGGTATTGTTGTGATCCAGTTTGCAGCGTGAGTGACCCAGCGTAATGTTAAGGTTAGGTTAAGTGAGTTCATAAGCGCATTGGCAATGCAAGGAATGGTTACAGCTCTATATTGCCTTACAGTGACACGTCTATATGAGCGACCACTGACCATCAAGTGGCTCATTTATGAGTTTTGCTGTTGTACACAAACACGCACGCACGCAGTTATAAAGAAAATAAAGAAAAAGCATCTTTCGAATATAAACACACACACACACACACACACACACACACAAACAAACACACGTATATAAACACGCACGCACGCAGTCAAATTGAAAAAAAGGAAACTCATCTTCTGAATACACTCACACACAGAAAGACAAACGTATACACAAACTCGCACAAAAGCAGTCAAAAAGAAAATAAAGAAAACGCATCTTGTGAATATACACACACGCATACAAAAACACGTATACGCATACACGCACACACGCGCACCCATTCACATAAGCACGCACGCAATTCACACACCTCCTCTAATAAATTCAGTATTTGTATGATTTTTCTATGTTATATCAGTTCTAAAATTAGTCTTACTTTTTAATAATATACATTTTATATTTCTTCCGTAATTCATTAGTTAAATAAATAAAATGTTATCTTAGAAAAGAAATGGAGTATATGCTTTAAAGAATGGCTCACTTCCAGTATACTGTAAAATTGTTTATGAAATAAATTGATTATTATTGTAAGATAAATGAACTTTATTGTTATTTTATACTTTGTGTACGTTGCGTTTACAGCGCTGCAACCGCTTCATCAGCAAACGAAAGCGTCACAGCTCCAAGACAATAAAAACATGAAAATTGCGACGTCACTTTTCAATAAAATATAATTAAATGTATACACAAGGCATTTATTTTTAATTAAAAGCGAAGCGAAGTCATTAATAAAATACAAAATAAAAGGTACATTATTGACTCAATACAGAAAGGTTATCCATCAAAACAGAAATTGAGTTACAAATTACGAATAAAACACAAAACATCTAATCAAAACTCTTCTTGTTTCAAAACAATGAGAAACATAATACAATCGCTTTTCGTTCGAAACGAAAGCTGGTTGTCCATTAAACGTTCAGCATTGCATAGCGCTCCATCGCTTTATAATAAAGTAAATTTAAGTAAAGTAACAGCCTGTACATTTCCCACTGAGATAAAGCGTCCTCTTCCATTAAGGAGAGGGTTTGGAACATATTCCACCACGCTGTTCCAATTCGAGTTGGTGGAATGCGCATGTGGCAGAATTTCGATGAAATTAGACACATGCAGGTTTCCTCACGATGTTTTCCTTCACCGCCGAGCACGATGTGAATTATAAACACAAATTAAGCACATATAATTATATAGTGGTGCTTGCCTGGGTTTGAACCCGCAATCATCGGTAAAGATGCACGCGTTCTAACCGCTGTTCCATCTCAGCGCTTTATAATGCTCCCATAAAATGCTCAATCCTAAAAACATTATAAGCATGAATGACTTTGAACACAAATAAGTGATTCGAAGGAAAGTGCTTTTATTCGTCTCAGCGAATGGAAAGATATCTGTATCCCCGTGTGACGTCACAGAAATACTTGCACATATTAGTTAAGTTCTGAATATTGAAAACGTTCTAAGTCTTAGCTAGACTTGACTTAATATTTGAAGGTCATCGTTTCCTTATGAAGAGAGGGACTTAATACCTTTTTAACCTACGAGGTGTAGGTAAAACAGGTATTAAGTCCCTCTAAATCTATCTCTTTAAAAGTCTTATTCTTTTGTTTTCGGATATTTGCTTATATTCTTTATTTAAATTACCGCTGAGAAAAAATTAAGACGCGAGTACTACTATTATACTATTTATATATTTTCCTTTTATTATTAAAGCATTATTACATATTTATATAATTGACAAACAAAGTAACAAAAGAATATAATAAGTGAAATTAAAACTATACCTACTTATTATGGTCCTACCTATATCACACAAACAGTAATCCATATTGTACCTCAATAAGGATTCATTTAAAAAACTAGCCTTTTCAACCGACTTCCAAAAGGAGGAGGTTATCAATTCGTCTGTATTTTTTTTTTTTTTTTTTTTTTTTTTTTTTTTTTTTTTTTTTTTTTTTATGTTTGTTACCTCATAACTTTTTACTGGGTGGACCGATTTTGATAATTTTTTTTTTGATTGAAAGGTAGTGCTTCCCGTGGGGTCCCATTTTTTTTATTTTTTTTTCCGATGATGGTATCCATGTGAAAACGACATAAGTCTTAAATTTGCATTATGTATATGCGCGACAAATAGGTGAATAACTGAAAATCACGTTAACCAATTTTGATAATTCTTTTTTTGTTATAAAATAAATACTTCAAGGGTAATTTGGTGAAAGTTTGGTAAGGTTCTGAGCACAGGATCCATGACAAAGTAACGGAACGGAAGGGAACGGAACAATTCTCAGGAGCACGTTAGCGATACTCGGTCGAATCTTTTATTTATAGGTTATTTGGATATTTGAGTCACCTTCCATAATGTGGTTATGTTTATGTAATTATCATAGTCGAATATTATAATCAAGTAGCTACCCACCCCGGTTTCACACGGGTGCAATACTGATACTAAATATACTACAGAATTTCTTTATATACGACATCACATCGCAAACTTCTAAAATTATCAGTGTTTCTTTACTATATTGTTCATGTATTATATACACAAACCTTCCCCTTGAATCACACTATCTTTTAAAACAAACCGAATCAAAATCCGTTGCGTAGATTTAAAGATATAGGGACAGAGAAAGCGACTTTGTTTTATACTATGTAGTGATGGAACTCCTATACGGCTCGCAGTTAGGGTGCGATATGAGGCAGAATTTCTTACTATCTTTAATCAAATTTTGTGTATGTGATGTGATGTCATATGATGTACGAAATATAGTTGGTCTTTTTCAAAGGTTTTTTGCTGAGTTCGATTACAGCTCTTTCGAGGGATCCTTGTAGTTTACGCCGCGTGACGTATTAAATCCGCATTTTCGAAAGTCTATTTTTGCTTTATTCGCAAGTTTCCTTCGAAATTGTCCTCGAAGTAGTTTCTGACTCATATAAACGGAACGCTTAATCTATCCATATTAAAAAAAATTAGTTAGTCAACATCAGCTTCACTTAAAATCAAAAAATAAATAAAATTTTAACAAAAAGAAAAACCGACTTCAAACAAAACACTATTTTAAAACAAATGAATATGCACGAAAAAGTAATAAAAATAATTGCGTATTCAACATATTTTTTAGAGTCTTCCTAAGTTAAATGAAATGAAAAATATTAGACTACTTAAAAGTCGATTAACGATTATATCATGTAGTTATAATTATTGTTATATTTGGAGTCGGTGTCAGCCAATAAAACCCTACAGTATATCTATCAAAAAACAATACGAGAATACTTTAACAAATATGTTTTTTACAAATTACCTTTTACACAATAATATACTGGATCAATCAAGGGGCTCGTATCGCTTCTTTCTTTTGATTGTTGGGGCAAGGGCACCGTGGCTGACACCGGCTCCAAATATAACAATAATTATAACTACATGATATAATCGTTAATCGACTTTTAAGTAGTCTAATATTTTTCATTTCATTTAACTTAGGAAGACTCTAAAAAATATGTTGAATACGCAATTATTTTTATTACTTTTTCGTGCATATTCATTTGTTTTAAAATAGTGTTTTGTTTGAAGTCGGTTTTTCTTTTTGTTAAAATTTTATTTATCAGAGACTCAAACTATCTCCAGAACAAGACAATGAATTAATTCAGCGGAATGAGAAGGTAACAGTGTTATTTAATTCAAAAAGGAAGAGGTTTTTGTTTTTTTTATGTTTCTTACCTCATAACTTTTCACTGGCCGAACCGATTTTGATATATTTTTTTTTAAAGGTAGAGCTTCAAATTTTCCCGAGAGCTGACACCGGCTCCAAATATAACAATAATTGTAACTACGTTATATAATCGTAAATCGACTTTTAAGTAGTCTATTTTTTTTTCATTTCATATTACCTAGGAGGACTTTCAAAAATTTTTTGAATACGCAATTATTTTAATACTTTTGAGTGCATATTAATGTAAAATGTTGTTTTGTTTGAAGTCGGTTTTTCTTTTTGTTTAAATTTTTAGTTATATACCATATTAGCGACCGGCTTCGCAGTGGTCCATGGTCCACTGATATTAAGTAACCTACAGATTTTTACTTGTTTCTTTACTATATTATCCATGTATTATATACAAAAACATTCCTCTCGAATCACTCTATCCATAAAAAAAACGCATTAAATCCGTTGCGTAATTTTAAACATCTAAGCATACATAGGGACAAACTGCGGTAAGCGGCCTTGTTTAATACTATGTAATTATATTAATATAGAATAATTATTCACACTTGGAAAAGTCATTCTGAAGAAACTGAATGATGTAATAAATAAACTAAACGGCTCCTAAATAAAGTCATTCGATTTATTTTACATCCTCGTAGACTGTATTACTCCTTTTGGTTCTCAACTTAAAAGGTTTTTCGATCTCGAACGCATATTTACGAGCGTACTTAGTACCCTATATTGTGCTGTGTAAACATTTTTATTCCATATATTTGCTTCAAATTTAAATTTCTTGTTGACATACGTCCAGTAAACTGTTGATGATATAGAACATACTACCTGCGCCTGCGACCTTAATAATAAAATATATTATAGCCTAAGTTACTCCCTGTTATATCAGTTATCTGCCAGTTAAAGTCCCGTCAAAATCGGTCCAGCCGTTCCAGAGATTAGCCGTAACAAACATACAATCAGACCGCCAAAAATCTAATAATTGTTATTTTGGCATGTGTACCGTGAATATGTTTGGTATGTACATTTGCATTGAGTAAAAAATGGTTATTTTAATATTGCAAACAGACACTCCAATTTTATTATTTGTATAGATATTTGCTTCAAATTTAAACTTCTTGTTGACATACGTCCAGTAAACTCTTGATGATATATTACATACTAATCGTTCTAGATTGTAGTCAATTCTGTTGATTGATGTTAAATGTAAAAGCACCCTTTGGGCTCCATGCCCGAAAATCCACAACAACGCGATTTTTTAAACATATTCTGTATCGAACAACCACTCTGTGGAACCAGCTTTCGCCAACTGTTCTCCTTAACCGACACGACTTGGGAACCTTAAAGTAAAGAGCGTACACTTTAATTAAAAGTCGGCAACGCACCTACAAGCCCCCTGGTGTTGCAAATGTTCATAGGCAGTGGTAGTCACTATCCATCAGGTGAGCCTCCTGTTCGTTTGCGCCCTATAACATAAAAAAGTGAGATCCACCTCATGCATCCCCAATGGGAGAATTAAGACAGAAAATATACATATACAATAAAAAATTACAAATTAAATTATATTTGTTAGTACACGCTGATAACTTCGCGTAGAAGGGATCGTCTTCGTTCATTAAAAGGACAACTCTTAATCAGTACAATAATTAAATAATAAAAAAAAAGTTTAAATTTTTTACTGTGTTGGTTTACAGGTAAAGGTGACCACGGGAGAGTGTTTAGTACATTTGTAAATGTTACCATCAATTGACATAAAAAAATAAAGATCAAAGATTATTGAAATTTTCAGAGTAGAAATATACTCATTGTTACAAACAAATTTCAATACCTACACAAACATTTAAAATTAAATTTCACTAACAATATACTTAGGTATTTTTTCTTTGTTTTTAAACGAGAAAAACGTTTAATCATTGTAGATAAGTCTAATTTATTTAAAAGGTTTGTAATCCTAAATAGAGGCGTTAAAATTCAGCGAGCTTTCAAAATGTATTTTTAACCACGAATTCATACCCTAGGTATGTATAAATAAGCAAAAACAATACGTAGTACGATTCAGTACCTACTTTTTTCGCCTTTTTTATTAACTGTTTTATTTTTGACAGCCGTTGATAAATTTCAGATGTATCAATAAAAAAAAAGAAAATGGGAGAGAAAAGTTGCATAATTGTTTATTATAATTATTATGGTTAGATTTAAATCACACAGCGAATAATAGTTATATAATAAAACCCAGTTCTAACATGTTTTTTTTTGTAAATGTACTTACTAGATTCTATTACATATGTCATAATATATACAACAAAGAAACGTCTTTTATAATAGAACAAATGTCCTCTTGCGTTAGAGAATTTTAGATCACTAGTTCAGTCTGAATAACACCCACGTCTGAATTGCCTTTATATTTATGAGAAGTAATTAACTCTAAGTGTAGAGGCGCGCGCATAAATAAACTCACTTGAAGATAAACATTAAAAATACAAAAGCACGTTAAACTCTGGACACGTTTCAATGAAACGTTACAAGTAAAACGTTGCATTTAATTTGCACGCTTGGTTTCTAAGTGATCTTAAAACTTTCTTTTCAATAGTTTTATTACAGTACGACACAACTTAGATGTATCATCGGCAAAATTCGTAAAACCGATCACATCTGATTTAATTACGCTATCCCTAATTATCAATATTTATTTCTTATGTGAATATGATCTTTACACAAACGTAATAACTTGTATTAATATATGACTTGTATTAATATGTATATTCGTCAATTTCACACGTCGATTTACATGCACTTGCTTTCTCGGGTTGACGCGAGAGTCTTTAGCGACGAATAGCGTCGACTGGCGCGATATTTTTCCATTGGTTGTATAAATCGGCAGTAATATGCTACTTGTAAGTAGTGTCGTAATATACGTTACCAGTAGTCGCCCTTGCCTTTCGCTTTTCAGAGGTTGCTCGTCTGCTGTTAGACTTAAAAAAAATTCTTTGTAGTTTCTTGAAGTTCAAGGCAATTCGGTTAAATGGTTACAAATAGATAAAACAAGTTATTTTTCCATTGTCAATCGTTACACAGTATAAAACAAAGTCGCTTACCGCTGTCTGTCCCTATGTATGCTTAGATCTTTTATTTAATAGATAGAATGATTCGAGAGATTGTTTTTTTATTTGTAATACTGGACTATATATAAAGAAACACTGATAATTTTAGAAGTTTCTAATGTGTTGTCGTAAATAACACAATTGTTGCGCTTAGATTGAAAACGTTGGCTGAACCCTACGAGATAGATCAAAATGATGTCCTACAGAATTGTGCATTTTAAAAAGGTCTTCGAAAACTTCCAGGGAGGTATACGTTAGTTCCTAGGGATAACATGTCTAACGAATGAAAACTGTGAACGTTGTAAGAGATTCTGTAGTATATTTAGTATAAGCATTGCATCCATGCGAAGCCGGGTCGGGAGTATTAGTGTAAATTAGTAAATACATTGTTTGCATTATATCTTTTTTTATCTTATATCTACTATTATCAGGAACAGGAAGATTTTTATTTTATTTTATTTATTTATTAGATCACCAACAAAATACATACTAAAAAAATTCCAAATACATGAATAAAAAATAAGACTAGTGGTATCTTACTTATAGGTGATAACAGCATGCACAATTTGGCATTAAAACGTAAAACTAAAGACTAAAATTAATGAAATAGTTCCGCTGAATAATAAAAACAATTTCATTTTTACGTTGTATAATGCCAGGAAATAAATTTCTGGCATTCCTCACTAAAAGGCATGTTTAAGAAAAGCTTATTACCTACTTAAATTTAAATGAAAATATAATGTCCTGAAGTGTCCTGACCTATTTATGTCATGAAGGCATTTAGCGGAGAATAGTAAACTATGAAGATGATAATATCCCTTGTGCCTTTATATAGAAATCCAAGAATAGCAACTATTTCTACTTGATAGTAGAAAATGCATAAAATCGGTACCTACTCAGATAGCCTTGAACAAAAACACATTCGTTTAAAAATAACTTACTTGGTAGTAGGGCTTTGTGCAAGCCCGACTGGGTAGGTACCACCCACTCATCAGATATTCTACCACTAAACAACAATACGCAGTATTGTTGTGTTCCGGTTTGAAGGGTGAGTAATTCAGTGTAACTATAGGCACAAGGGACATAGCATCTTAGTTCCCAAGGTTGGTGGCGCATTGACGCGTCATTGTCTATGGGTGATGATGACCACTTACCATCAGGTGGCTCATATGCTCGTCCGCCAACCTATTCCATAAAATAAAAAATAAATAACGGTGGAACCCATTGAGTTTGAGTTTCCCCAGACAAGAGCCATCAACTTTTGAGGTATACAATGACATGTGCAATACTGACTTAATCACCATTTAAACCAAGGAAATACAATAATACTAAGCAATAACTCGATTTCTTGCTAGTTCTCTAGAATCTACATTCAGCACCGTTTCACGTTTCATACAATAGACAATAACAACAAAAGCCTGTAAATTTCATACTGCTGGTCTAAGGCCTGCTTTTCCTTTGAGGAGAAGATTTGGAGCATATTCCACCACTTTCTCCAATGCTGTTCACATGTGGCAGAAGTAAAGTAAAGTAACAGCCTGTAAATTTCCCACTGCTGAGATAAGGCCTCCTCTTCCATTAAGGAGAGGGTTTGGAACATATTCCACCACGCTGTTCCAATACGGGTTGGTAGAATGCACATGTGGCAGAATTTCGATGAAATTAGACACATGCAGGTTTCCTCACGATGTTTTCCTTCACCGCCGAGCACGAGATGAATTATAAACACAAATTAAGCACATGAAAATTCAGTGTTGCTTGCCTGGGTTTGAACCCGCAATTATTAACTAAGATGTACGTTTTCTAACCACTGGGCTATCTCGGCTCGTTAGTTCAAAAGTTTTTATAAAAACCTACTTGAATAAAATACATCTTATATATAAATATAAATAAGCAATGCTGCTAAGATTACCTTGTCAGAAATTCCAATTATTTCTTACTGAACAGACTTAGAGGTTCAATTCTCTATACTTGACATCTACATCCTCACGATCTAGTTATAAAAGTCAGATACATAATAATATCAATAAATATTGACTTAAATATTAATCATAAGACGACCTCTGTGGTCGAGTAGTGTGTACCGAGTTCGATTCCCGGAGTGGATGTAGAAAAAGTTCATTAATTTTCTATGTTGTTTTGGATCTGGATATTTGTGGTACCTTCGCTACTTCCGATTTTCCATAACACAACTTTAGCAACTTACATTGAGATCAGAGTAATGCATGTGATATCCAATAAAAAAAAATTAATAAAAAATATTTCATTTCCCAACAAACCACAGCTTTATATTAATTTATTCATTTGTTTTCACAATTCAATTCTAATTAATTCCCCTCCTTTATTCGTGGTCTGGTGGGAGTCATGGAGTATTTAATTTATTAGAATTTTGCAAAACAATGCGATTACATCATTAGACTTGACTGACAGTTCATTTGTTTCATTATTAGGTATTTAATTGTTAACGAACTCTGATAATAAAGGTTTGTTTATAATTACCCGGCTTTTCATCGGGAAAATGCTTTTTTGTTGTAAAGAAATGCCTGGAGGAGAACTTGTGTATCTAAATAATCATTCACAGAATGTCTGTGTTCCATATTTAAATAAAAACTTTTTTTAATTTAACCAGCACTAAATATGTATTAAGGTATAAAATACTCAACCCGCCCTGGCTTCGAGCAGGTGCAATACTGAAATTAATAATTTACTTTAATAAATACACTACAGAATTTTTTCATTTACAAAATCACATTAGAAACTTCTAAAATTATCAGTGTTTCTTAACTATATTGTCCATGTTTTGTAGAAAAACCTTCCTCTCGAATCACTCTATCTATTAAAAAAAAACCGCATCAAAATCGGTTGCGTAATTTTAAAGAACAGCAGTAAGCGACTTTGTTTTATATTATGTTATGATAATATTCATCGTTATCAAATATAAATAAAATCAAATCATCGAACAATCTCGTTACGATCTCAACAGAGTACTAACATTAGAACATAAAACGAACATTATCGATAACAATTGCTACTTACGACTTCTCGATTACGACTTACTCGAGATATCGATTATTGCAATCGTAAATAAATATACTGGAGAAAAACACCTAACGCCTATATTACAACATAATTAAAATCACTTTGATTTGTGATGTGGGCTGGGTAAACGGTTATTTTCTTGATAGATAAGATTTGAAGCTTCATCGCTGAGCAGGAGATGAATTATAAGCAAAGCAACAGCCTGTAAATTTCCCACTGCTGGGATAAGGCCTCCTCTTGCATTAAGGAGAGGGTTTGGAACATATTCTACCACGCTGTTCCAATGCGGGTTGGTGGAATGCACATGTGGCAAAATTTCGCTTAAATTAGACACATGCAGGTTTCCTCACGATGTTTTCTTTCATCGCCGAGCACGAGGTGAATTATAAACACAAATTAAGCATATACATATAGCGGTGTTAGCCTGGATTTGAACGCGCAATTATCGGTTAAGATGCACGCGCTCTAACCACTGGGCCATCTCAGCTACAATGAATTATAGATATTATAGATGAATTATACTCTTGTGAAATTAATCAATTTATTAAATTTATGATACTATAACAGACAAACAAATGTCCCATATAATACTCAAACTTTCTATGCTGTCAACCAGTCCCTTGTGCTTTTAATTACTGACACTCTTTGCCCTCTTGGCTCAAATAAAAGCAAAAAAAAATACTGACACATCAAAAGACAAAACATATTGATATTAGTAGGAAACTTAACTAATGATTTCGGGATATTTACCATGTTTTTTATTTTTGTTGGGTGAAGCTCGATATTTCGACATTACCTACGACTGTCTTGTTCACGAGACTGAAGTTTGCGGGTAGATGTTGTTAATGTTAGAAGTGTCCATATCGGACTACCTCCTTTCTCGTACGTTTGCTGCGTAAACACCGAACACCACTACTATTGTCGCTTTCACCCCTACCATTTTCACTAGTTATATTTATTTTATTTATGTTGTTAACTGTCAATTATTGGAATACTCCCCGAATTACAATGTATGATTGTTGTTTGGAACTAACTTCTTTCAAGGCTTACAAGTGTGTACCAGCGAAAATAGTCACATAAAGAAGCATAATGTTATTCCAAGCGAGCTGTTTGCCTCTCTTTTTCTATCTCACTATCTCTCTCTTTCTATATATCGCATATAATAGAAAGAGAGAGAATATGCGGTTTTATATAAAGCCAGTTTTATTAATTGTCTTATCGTGAATGTTATTTGAAACATAATATAGAGCGAAAGTGTGTTCCGTACAGATTCCCATCGACGACCTCAGTTTTTCCTTAATGGAATATAAGCTTTTTACAAGTTACTGTTTAAAAGTTTATGATGTAAGAACTTTAAACTAAGTTATTCTACCGCCAAATAGCAGTACTCGGTATTGTTGTGTTCCGGTTTGAAGGGTGAGTAAGCCAGTGTTACTACAGGCACAAGGGACATAACATCTTAGTTTCCAAGGTTGGTGGTACATTGACGATGTAAAGAATAGTTAATATTTCTTACAGCGTCATTGTCTATAGGTGATAGTGACCACTTACCATCAGGTGGCCCATATGCTCGTCCGCCAACCTATACCATAAAATAAAAATAAATAAAAAATAAATAATCTAAAAAAAACGTGCAGCTCAGCTATTTAATGATAGTTTAAATTACTATACAGCGTATGTGTATTTTAGATGTATACGACATTAACTACAATAAACATAATATTGAAAGGATGAACGCAACAAAATCGCGTATCACCGAAAACCAGTTTACAACATTTTACGATCGCTGCAAGCGTCGAGTGTTAGAGTTTCTTATAGAATGTTTTCTTCGTGAAAACTGTTCATACAATTTTATGTTCTACAAAAACCCTATAAGTGGCAAAATTTAAATATAGCCAAAATTTTTTTTAATTAAAAGGAAAAAAAAAACAAACATCATTGTTTGCAATATTCACCCTTAATCACATACAAATATGATTCAAAGTCGTAACAGTTCGATAGTCAGTGGCTCTCAAACCCCATATATTTTGACCAGTTGAAGAGTCTCAGGAGTAAGTCCAGGAAATTTGGATGCGGGTTTTATTAGCCGAGATATACGGGTTCGACCATAAATGACTCGCCTGTTGATGTTCTCTTCAAAGCATAAAACTCTGACTTTACGATTTAATTTGCACTCAAAAATATATACTGGATGTGACATTGATAATATTTCTTAAAAATAACGACCTCCGTGGTCGAGTGACGTGAACACCGGTTTTCATGGGTACGCCACTCCGAGGTCCCGGGTTCGATTCCCGGCCGAGTCGATGTAGATTATCATAAGTTTTCTATGTTGTCTTTATGTTGTCTTACATTGGGATCAGAGAAATGTATGTGATGTTAAAAATATTAAAATATTTATGAGATTGTTATTATTGGTTAGTCAGGTGCTTATTTATGCTATACTAGCTGGGCCCGTGACGCGTTTGAATTTGACAAAAAATATATTTTTGTAGCCTAAGTCACTCCTTATTATATCAGTTATCTGCCAGTGAAAGGCAGTCCCGTTAAAATCGGTCCAGCCGTTCCAGAGATTAGCCGGAACAAACAGACAGACAGACAAAAATTGTAAACAATGTAATTTTAGTAGCTTCACTTAATTGTAAAATGACGATTCAATAGTGCCTGTAAAAGCCTAAAAAGTGAATAAAGTTTATTTTGATTGATTGATTGAAAGCGATATATTTTAAAATGTTTGTTCAACTACTAAATTACAGAAGTATTAAATTTTTTTATAATAAACAAGTGAATTATAAATATATTAATATATACTATATTTCTTACATAGGCCAGGTGAAAAATAACTTTGACATCTTATTATATAAAGTATCTTGCCCCATGAAGGATGTATCAACTTTGGCTTGCTTTCATGTGTCTATGCAATGATTATTATCGTTTCAAACAGACCTATATTATTGTAAATATACATAATATTGTTTCAAACCCAGACAAGCACCACTATATATATGTGCTTAATTTGTGTTTATAATTCATCTCGTGCTCGGCGGTGAAGGAAAACATCGTGAGGAAACCTGCATGTGTCTAATTTCATCGAAATTCTGGCACAAGTGAATTCCACTGCCCCGCATTGGAACAGCGTGGTGGAATACGTTCCAAATCCTCTTCATAGTCGGGAGGAGGCCTTAGCCCAGCAGTGGGAAATTTACAGGCTGTTACTTGTTACTTTACTTTATTAAAAACATCCCAAATAGAGTCTCGAGCTCCAAGATTATAAACAGATCAGTAACACTAAAATTGTCATAAAATATAATCATAAGAATATTAAATCTCCAAATAAATAAGTCTTATCCATAAATCAAACATCTGTGATTCTTGAACTTGGCAGGATTATTGAAACTTTTACGTTAGGTACAAGAAGTGCTCAAATACTTAAACGATTGAATAATGCATTGAGGATACGTCAATAAAATTCGCTTCTTATATCCCTTAGGAAATATACATATTTATGAAAACAAAATGGCTAATGAGGAAAGTACTAGAAGTAGGTCAAGGATCGGGCTGGAAACCATCTGGATATTTGAATCTTTTGAACTTCTTCGAACACGTATCGTAATTACGACCTCGAGTTTACTAGGTACAAGATCGAATCAAATGAATTAATTTGTTGAAGAGATCTGAGAGACCGAACAGACATTTCCTACCTCGTACAACCACTCAGTGAAATCAGCTTTCGCAGGCGGTTTAGCCGAACCGATATGTCTTGGGAACCTTCAACTCCTTCCCGGCCCGGTGTTGCAGATGCCCATGGGCAGTGGTAATCACTTTCCATCAGGTGAGCCTCCTGGTCATTTGCTATATAAAACATAAAAAGATCATGTCCAAATTAAGTCAAAATGTCCATTGATACCGGGCGCGTATTTTAAAATTATTCGGCTCCATCTCAAAAGGGATAATACATAGAACGCCTTTTGGTTGAAGGTAGAGTTGAAGGCATCATGTCTGTGACTGACCAAATTAGATTTACTCTTTGCAGTCCATGACGTAACATCACGAAAAGATCAGCCACCAATTCATGACGTCCACGAACGTTTTTACAACTATGGACTAAGAATTAGTTACTCATAGTATTAGCATCTTGATGTACTTCACCATGACCGTACATGATGAGGTTTTGTCTGTTTGATTTTTATAGAATCTACGGCAACAAATTTCCTGGTATACACATTACTAATAAGATATTTCTTAATTATATTTTTTAATAACGGGCAGGTGGAGTAGCATTAGTCATCATGTTAAATAGTCACAACTGACCATAGACTTTGGTTCTTTTAGATATATTAACCATTCCTCACAACGCCTATGGTTCACGAACATTAAAAAATAAAAAATCCTTCTGATATTATAAATGTGATTGTTTGTGAAAAGTTTGTGTTTCTTTCACGAAAAAACTACTAAATGGATTTTGATGAAATTTTACAGTGATAGGTTAAACATCAGAATAACACATAGGCTAATGTAATTTATTCATAATATAATTACACCGGGGCGTGAAAACATGCAAGCCGGGGCGGGTCGCTAGTCTTTTATATCTGTAAAAACTGCCACACTATTCAAAACAAAGAAGTGCAGATAACAAGAATGTAAGTATCTACATTTACAAAGTAACGACTAAAGACCTTCCTTTTTCAAAATCTCTTAATAAATAAATAGCAAAATGAAGGATTAATTTCCGTAATAAATAGTAACGAACAAACAATACGATTACTAGCTTATATAATAACGATAAAGGGCAGGTAATAATTTATAATTAATTGTTATACTTCAGCTTTAGTACAAAAGCTTAACACACTAAGAACCTAGGTTTAATCAAATTTACCTACAATAAAGTTTGTTAATACTAGTGCTTACCACGTTATATCGATATTGATCCATAATATTTTTTTACATAACACTTGTCAATTGCTGTTTTAAGTTTTTTTTTTTTAAGTTGCGTTGAATATTCGAATAAACTTTGATGGTAGCACTAACATAATAAGAATCTTCATATCTGTATAGTGGTAACGGTATTCGCTTTTAATACCCCGGACTTTGCTCTCACTTATTTCTTAAAATGTGCGTGATATAATCTATATGAGATCATATATATCAATTGATAATAAACGAATGTCCAATTTAAATTATTTCAAAAGTATTTTAATAATATTGGACGATATTGTAATGTCACTGATCATCACCTTCACCCTGCTCTCAATCACCATTACTCTGATTACAATGTAAGTAGCTAAAGCACTTGTGTTATGGAAAATCAGAAGTAAAGACGGTACCACAAACACCCAGACCCAAGACAACATAGAAAACTTATAAAATGTTTCTATCGACTCGGCCAGGAATCGAACCTCAGAGTAGAGTACCCATAAAAACCGGTGTACACATTAAAAACCCCTATATGATATAAGAATCACATAAAAAAATCACTAAAAGTTAGTTGAGTGTGTATATATAGATACATGTAACTGTACACCTATATCTTGGAAATTTTAATCCAGTTATTACATAAAATATATCTATCGATAGTATTTATATTCGATACAAACATGTACATCACTACGGTATTTAGCATCGATTGACTACGTTGCTCCTCTATTTTGTAGCCGTCTAGCCTTTATAAGAAGGTTAATTTATTGTTTATTTTTTTACTGAAGTTTGTACATTTTTTAATATAATAGATTATAATCTTGGTGTTAGGTCTTTGTACAAACCCATCTGGGTAGTTACCACCCACTCAACAGATATTCTACCGCCAAACAACAGTACTCAGTATTGTTGTGTTCTAGTTTAAAGGGTGAGTGAGCCAGTGTAACTACAGTTCCCAAGGTTGGTTGTGTATCGGCGATATAAGGAATGGTTAGTATTTCTTACAGCGGCATTGTCTATGGGTGATGGTGACCACTTAACATCAGGTGGTCCATATGCTCGTCCGCCAACCTTAACATAAAATATACATATAAAAACCGTGAAAAAATCATCTCCATCACTAATTACCCTTTCTCTTAATATTGTATTCAAATTTAAATGAGACCAAACAGGAAGTAGGTATACTGAGACAAAAAATTAACAACCCCTCTTTTCGAGTCTCTTATAAATTGTGGTGCATTTGTAAATCGAATTCTTTAAATAAGCGTGATGTAAATACATGGCAAAACCCTGCCGGTATTAGAAAGAGAGGACCATTAACTCGTTGGAATTACGATATTTTAAAAATAGCTGGTGAAAACTGGATGACAATCGCCAAAGATAGAGGCAAATGAAAAAGTCTGGAGCAGGCCTTCACCCCCATTTAAAAGGTCATTGCATGCTTGCATGAAAAATAACTGAAATATTTTAAGTTATATTTTAATTAAGTTTTTATCATTTAATTTAAATTATATTAAATTTATTATATAATTTATTGTGAATAATAATTACCATTATAAATTTAACTAATATTATAATTAAAATGTAATGAAATGTAAACCATAATTTATTTTAATTCTATACGAAAAATAAAAGGCTTTCTAATCTATTCTATCCTAAATATATATATTTAAATACTAGCGACCTGCCCTGGCTTCGCACGGGTTCTTGATAGTATCGTTATATTATGTCCAAATTACATAGAATCATTATAAATTGTAGTCTGTGTGTAAATAAGATTTTATCCAAATACGCTCAATAGTGTTTTCGTGAAAAACTAACAAACATACATACATCCATCCTCACTAACTTCCGCATTATAATAAATTTAAATGCAAATAACTTACAGGTTAGCAGAAAGATATCGACACACATTGGAATTTCAAATCTTAAAATAACGACAAAATTCGAATTTTAATAAATTTATATAAATAAAAAAAAACCGCCTTCAAAAATGAACTAAAAAGAAAAAAATAATCAGTTACATCCATATCCAATTTACGATTTTTTAATCACCTCTCAAAGTCGGTGCCAAAATTGCTAATATAGGTACATAACACATAATACATACATACATACAAACCTAAATCTATTTATTGTATAGATGACACCATTAGACAAACCTTACTATCGATACAAATTAAATGATTTCAATATAGGAATTTATTTACTTTGTTGGCACCGACTTCAAAAGGTGATTAAAAAATCGTAAATTGGATATGGATGTAACTGATTATTTTTTTCTTTTTAGTTCATTTTTGAAGGCGGTTTTTTTTATTTATAAAAATTTATTTACTGCTTTTCAGTGTTGTTTTGTTATTTATAATTACAATTGGTAGTGTTTGTCATTCACTTTATTATACTCAGTACATTTCGGCTTTCGACTCTAAACATAACTCAACGCCGTTTCAATACGATGTGGACTGCAACTCAAATTAAGCGTTACCTAAGTTACAATAACCTAATGCTAACTGCTCATCGCCAATTAGACAATACCATTTTTCCCGATACAATACCGTTAATCATTGAGGAGTTCTCCTGGTAGTCCACCATCAGCTAGACTTCATCATAGGCATGTTTACTAACATCAATTGCTTGACGACTATCTTAAAGAAATAGAACTAAACCCGTAAGATAGTTACTTACTAATAGGTTTTGATTACCAGTTGTGGTCTTCATCATCAGTTCTACTTCATCAAATGTCACTTTTCGTGAGCATATGACCAAGGCACTTTGAATAAAACTGAAATCACTATAGGTGTGCCTATAAAATTTGAGGAGTTCCCTCGATTTCTCCAGGTTCCCATCATCAGATCCTGATCTCCTGACAATGGGACCACCTGTAAAACATGCCCTTTCAAACAAAAAAAGAATTGTCAAAATCGGCCCAGCCATCTTCGAGTAATTCGGTAACATACATAAAAAATAAAAAAAAAAAAAAAAAAAGGCCCCGACGAATTGAGAACCTCCTCCTTTTTTTGAAGTCGGTTAAAAATGGAATCCATTCGAATTACAAAACAAAAAGTCAAGTTAACATCTAAATTATTTTTATATTAGCAACGGATACCAGTTATATTGTAGTTCACATTAACTCAAAGTAACATAAATCCCGGTTAACTTGTCCAAACTTGTTCCCACCCTTGCACAGTTCCAACTTCCTACCAGAAACTATAACCGTTAACGTTAAAGTTTGTTTATTTTATAAATACTAACTGAAATTTCAAATTACGACAGTTTTAATTTTAATCCGAATATATATGTTTCATATATATAATAATCCTCTTAAATAATGATTAAATCTATACATATAATTAAATTGGAGTGTCTATTTGTAATATTAAAATAGCCCTTTTTTACTCAATGCATATGTATTTATACACGGTACATATACCAAAATAACATACAGTACAGTAACAGCCTGTAAATTTATCACTGCTGGGTTAAGGCCTCTTTTCCCACTAAGGAGAAGGAAGGAGAAATAACATGTTTTACAATTTTTGTCTGTCTGTCTGTCTTTTTGTTCCGTCTAATCTCCGGAACGGCTGGATCGATTTTGAGGGGATTTTTTCGCTGGCAGATAACTGATATAATAAGGAGTAATTTAGGCTACAATTTCTTTTTTTGTGAAAAAGGCGTATTATTCGATACAAGATTTTGTAGATGATAAAAAAGCGTGGAATTAATACCTGTTGACTTCCAGGCAGGATATATTAATTTAATAATTGTATTAACTTAAAAATTAACTAACGTGACTGTATTTTTTTAAATGTTGAAAAAGAGTAACTACTGAGTTTCTTGCCGGTTCTTCTCGGTAGAATCTACTTTCCGAACCGGTGGTAGTTTCTTTGTTAAATGACGATTCAAAAGTGCTTGTAAAAGCCCACTTGAATAAAGTATACTTTGATTTTGATTTTTGTTAAATTCAAACGCGTACAAGGTCGCGGGCACAGCTAGTATATAATAAAGTTTTATCACATAATTTTAAATTGAAAATCACTAACATATAGATCGAAGTAGTTATCATCATCCTCCTGTCCTTATCCCAATTTAATTTGGGGTCGGCGCAGCATGTCTTCTTCTTCCTGTCTGACGTCATCTCTTTTACATAAGTCTTTCACACTATGTAACTCTTTTACACATCGCTTCTTTGGTCGTACCCTACCTCCATCCGCATCCATGCGCAACCTTCCTTACAACATGGCACTTCCTCATAACAGCCGGTTTACACATCATTTTTCGGTTACCAGTACCACTTTCAAACTTCCTCTCATGTTATCATTATAAATAAATAAATATGAGACAACATCACATACATTAATCTGATCCCAATGTAAGTAGCTAAAGCACTTCATCATCATCATCATCATCAACAGCCTATTTTTGTCCACTGTTGGACATAGGCCTCTCCCAGTGCACGCCACTGTGGTCTTTCTCCGGCTACTCGCATCCAGCTCCTGCCTGCCGCCTTGCGTATATCGTCACTCCACCGTGCCTGAGGACGTCCTACACTACGTTTGCCGAGACTAAAGCACTTGTGTTATGGAAATCAGAAGTAACGACGGTACCACAAACACCCAGACCCAAGACAACATAGAAAACTAATGATAATCTACATTGACTCGGCCGGGAATCGAACCCGGGACCTCGGAGTGGCGTACCCATGAAAACCGGTGTACACACCACTCGACCACCGAGGTCGTCAAGCATTCAACCTCCACACCACAAATTCCTTTGAACATTCTCAGTTACTAACCTACATGCAGTTGTATTTCAGTCATCCATTTTGTAGCCAAACACTCTGATCTATTAGAAAATCAGATATGATCATGATGATCGTGGCCGAAATAGTTATCTTTCCACATATTACAAATGCGCCAACAATGTTGGGTACTAAAACGCTCTTAACACCTTGTGCATATACACTGGCTGATCTTTAAAATTGGAACACAACAATTGCGATTTGGCTATGGAATATATTTATGGTTACCAAAATGATCTTGCACAATCCTTAGAAGTTATTTGCTCCTATACAAATTCTGTATATATGATATTTACGATGTATTTTATTTTTGTCTTCAAGAACTTGTCTTGAAGAGTTCTTGTCTCGTGAACAAGGTATTCGTAGATAATGTCGAAATATTGAGCTCCACCAAACAAAAATAAAACACATGGTAAATATCCCGAAATTAATAACTTTAATAATAAAAATAACTACCTTAATTTAAAATCTTATAAATTCTGTATACGTATAAAATAATAGAAACAAGCTTTATTTTAAGCCGATTTAGACCAATGGTTTGAACATGTTAATCTCACCCAGAGATTGCGGGTTCAAACACCGTTGTATAATGTAATTAATTAGCGTTAATCAACATATGGAGTCAATGTTTATTGGAGCAGAGTGGTGGAATTCCTGGAGCCTTTAGCTTTAGAAAGACAAGTAAACGCTTTTATATTATTTATTTTTAAACTTACCTCAATACATTTTATTGTATGTTGCGTTGTACCGAAAATAGCTAGTGCAATAATTTGATGTTTCTGTTTTTGATTTAAAAATGTATGCTATTGTGTGTAATATTGAATATTTTAATGTAAGAAAACGGACAAACTTAAAAAAAAAAAAAACTAGAAATTGTTTTTTTAAAAAAAAAAGCCGTTTTCTATCTCTCTCAACGCGTACACTTTCCATTTTCCACTCTTTCATTACACAAATGTTACATTAACTTATCCAACACGACCAAAGTTAGAAAATACACTGAATCCTTTATTAGTGTTGTAAATCTACTGAAATCGTAAATTTTACAGTCTGACCCCAACGAAAGGGCCCGACCCTTTCACCCCAGACGAGAGCCCTTGCGGAGTTCATGACATTTTCACAACACTATTTGTATAGTTAATAATATATTCACTTTTATACTTTGTGACAAGAATATTTAAGTCAGTGTGTTACTAACATAAAATGGGATATTTGTAGTCCAGATCAGTTCTCATATTTAGATATTTACAACAAATCATTTGTCGTATTCAGTATTCACTGTCATATTTAAACACCTTTTCACACTGAAATAATAAATATAGTTTAAGAATATTATGTTTCAATTAAGAATTATTTACAATGCGGTCGTATATATATAATTAATATAAAATATATGTACAACTGATAAATAAAAATGATGTTTACAATTTCCTAACCGATTTCGATAACGATATCTCAAGGAACCATCAATCCTTCAAGAATCAAGAAAACAGCGTACTCCTTCCTTAAAGGCCGGCAACGCACCTGCAAGCCCCCTGGTGTTGCAGATGTCCATGGGCGGTGCCAAATACGCAGGGTAGCGCACAAGCATGTACGCAAATACAGATGCACTCTTTATACCCTCACTCTGATAATCTGATGGATTGACAAATCCAACCTGAAAGAGCTCAGACTAAAAATAGGTACTGTACAAATCATTACTGCGTCGAATGATACCAATAATGTTAACTGCATTTTCTACAATTCCAAATTACAATGATTTGATGAAAACATGAACCAAGCCCCCTCCAGGCAAGCACCACTAGAATTTCATGTGCTTAATTTGTGTTCATAATTCATCTCGTGCTCGGTAAAGAAAAACATCGTGAGCATGTGACTAATTTCAACCAAATTCTGGTCACACGTACCAGTACGTACCGTACGTGCAGTATGTTGGAATCAAATCAAATCAAAATAAACTTTATTCAAGTAGGCTTTTACAAGCACTTTTGAATCGTCATTTTACAACCAAGTGAAGCTACAACCCGGTTCGGAAAGTAGATTCTACCGAGAAGAACCGGCAAGAAACTCAGTAGTTACTCTTTTTTTTAATATTTAAAAATACAAAGTCATGTTAGTAAAATACAATTATTTAAATTAATACATCCTGCGTGGAAGTCAACAGATATTAGCTCCACGATTTTTTATCATCTATAAAATCTTGTATTGAATAAAATGCTTTTTCTACCAATGTATTTTTTACAAACGATTTGAATTTACTAAACGGCAAAGTTAAAAATGTCTGCGGAATTTTATTATATTTTCCAAAACCATGGAATATTTTCCAAAACCAAATGGAGAGGAGGTTTTAGCCCAGCAGTGGGTAATTTACAAGCTGTTAATGTTGTTGTATGTTGTATTTTTAACAATGATACGAAATCTATTATTTATTAACTATAGAGTAAAGCCTTCAGGAACGTGTTTATCATAATGGCGGCACTCCACTTGGAGTAGCTCTTTCGCATATTTGCATTAATTACCCAAACATAGCTATGTGTGGAGGACCTGTTATATTTGCTTCATTTGCACTATTATGGCAGGTAATATAATAAGTTAAATAGTAATAAACTAAATACTAGATTGTCTAGACGAGACATTACTTATACAGCTATCGTTGCTTAAAATATCCTTTCGGACTGTGGAAGGGTGAGATTGAATCTCGTTTATTTCAGAAGATTCTGATACTGGAAGCTTATATGACCTTAAGTTGTCTTATGCACTATTTAAATCCTATACATCTTACCTTTCTACTATCATCAAATCAAATCAAATCAAGGATACTTTTTTCAAGCAGACTTTTACAAGGACTTTTGGATCGTCATTTAAAATATATTGGTTAAAGCTACCACCAGTTCGGAAAGTAGATTCTACCGAGAAGAACCGGCAAGATAATCAGTAGCTTACGTAGTTCAACCTTTAAAAACACATTCATTGAAGTGTTTCAAAAGAATGGTTTGTATGTTAAATTTTTTTTTTTTTTTTTTTATAAATACAAGAGACAACATCACTTACATTACTCTGAACCCAATGTAAGTAGCTAAAGCACTTGTATTATGGAAAATCAGAAGTAACGACGGTACCACAAACACCCAGACACAAGACAACATAAAAAACTAATGGTAATTACATCGACTTGGCTGGGGATCGATCCCAGGACCTTGGAATGGCGTACCCATGAAAACCAGTGTACACACCACTTGACCACGGAGGTCGTCAAACAATACATGTGTAATATAGCAGAGAAATATTAAATTATAGAAACACATTGTTTGCGCTAACATTGCAAACCTAAAACTTTTAACTCTATGAGAGAGATCAAAATAATGTACTACAAATCTTTGCAGTATGTGGTTTAAATGAATATTTTGTAAGTTATTACAGGGACATAGCGGTTTGTATTGTTTAGTTACAAAAAGCTGTGAATATTACATATTACATATTTAACTTGGTGGTAGGGCTTTGTGCAAGCCCGCCTGGGTAGATACCACCACTCATCAGATATTCTACCGCTAAACAATAGTACGCAGTATTGTTGTGTTCCGGTTTGAAGGGTGAGTGAGTCAGTGTAACTACAGGCACAAGGAACATAGCATCTTAGTTCCCAAGGTTGGTGGCCGATTGACGATGTAAGGAATAGTTTATATCTTACAGCGTCATTGTCTATGGGTGATGGTGACCACATACCATCAGGTGGCCCATATGCACGTCCGCCAACCTATACCATAAAAAAAGTTACAACATATATCCAACAATTTATCCCTAATACTTATTTACAGAGGGAATATATACCCAATGGTGAATCTTACTGTGTCATATAAAACCATTACGACTGATGACCGGAAAGCTATTTGAATTCTTCCATTAAATTCCATTTCCAACGTCCTATCACTGATGGACACAGTAAGCGGTTTCGATTCTTCAATAAAGTTATTAATTCTAATTAACACACATACCTACACTTCTAATTAACTTTTCGAAATCTTTGATACGAAAAATTCCAACTGAAGCCATTTTCGTTTGTTTTGACAAATTGTTTACAAACGTACATTGCTTTTGGATCTAGTGAAATATGTACCTTATGTATATTGGAATAAGGACTTATAATTCTGGATAACTATATTGCTTCTTCGTGTTACATATGGCTGATGCACTGGCTATATTCGGGTTCGGTTTTATTTAACAAAAACCTTCAAAACTCATTAGAAACAAATTAAGTTACGTCGGTGATAAGTAACAACAATAACAACAGCCTGTTAATTCCCACTGCTGGGCTAAAGGCCTCCTCTCCCTTTGAGGAGAAGGTTTGGAACATATTCCACAACGCTGTTCCAATGTGGGTTGGTGGAACGCACATGTGGCAGAATTTCGATGAAACTAGTCACATGCAGGTTTCCTCACGATGTTTTCCTTCACCGCCGAGCACGTTATGAATTATAAACACAAATTAAGCACATATATGTAGTGGTGCTTGCCTGCGTTTGAACCCGCAATCATCGGTTAAGATGCACGCGTTCTAACTGGGCCATCTCAGCTCAAATATAAAAATATACAGAACCAATGAAGATCGTACAGCTCCCGCGTGACACTATCCATCCTCTATTTTCACCGGCAGTTCGTTAGCACTGCATGTAATTCAGTCCCGCCGACATCAGTATACTACTCGCACGATGCTCTCTTTGGATTCCAGTTAGATTGAACTATTTTAAAAGTTCAGCTTTTGTTCCTCTTGGTTATTGGAAAATGTTATATGAAAGGAAACTCTAATCTCATAATGAAATCATGAGAATTTATAAAAGACACTTCATGTGTACTGAACCCTGAAAATTAATTATGAAAGGTAATATAAACCATAAACCGGATCAAACTAGATTAAACTGCTTTCTTAATATGATTATAACTTTTTGGAATTAAATGATTTATCCGATATACACATATCAGGTTTCCCTCAACTTCACACGAGTTTAATTCTTTAGAATTCAACGTAACTTCAAAGCGAATTTCAATACTTACGATAGTTGTGTTCCGATTTGAGGGGTGAGTGAGCCAGTGGATATAGGCATGAAGAAACATCTTACCTAAGGTTGGTGTCGCATTGGTAATGTAAGGAATGGTTAATAGTTCTAACAATCCAAATATCTACAAGCGGTGACCACTTACCATAAAATTGAAAAGCTTTTTAATTGTACATGATTATAATACATACTTGTAAGTTACCACTAGATAGCGTTGCGATACATAAGCTTCTATACTGTTCCTCTGACCATGTCAACTTGGAGTACATATAGTAGATTAAAACTAAAAGACGAAAGGATGAAAATCTACCACATTTGACACTAAGCCATATTCGAATAGCGAGATAGCAAAGCCCCCAAATCTTCCCTCTTAGAGTCAAAAGCACTTCCATTACGATCTTCTCTACTTATTTCATACTTGAACTAGCCGTGCCCACGACCTTATACGCGTTTGAAAATAACAAAAATATATATTATTGTAGCCTAAGCTACTCCCTATTATACCAGTTATCTGCCAGTGAAAGTCCCGTCAAAATCGGTCCAGCCGTTCCAGAAATTAGCCAGAACAAACAGACAAACAGACAAAAATTGTAAAAAATATTATTTTGGTATGTGTACCGTGTATACATACATACGCATTGAAAAAAAGGGCTATTTTAATATTTAACTCAATCTCAAACTCAAATTGCTTTATTCAATATAGAAGTATTACATTTTATTATTGATGGTCAATTGAACAGTACCACCGGTTCGGTGGTACGTACCTTAATACTGGTGGTACCTTAATATATATATTTTTTAAATTGCATTGGCATTTTGAACGCTTTCTGGAATCATGTCGTAAAACCGTATACATTGCCCCACTAAAAAGTTACTGACTCTATGCAGTCGAGTAACAGGAGTAACAAGTTTGTGTTTGTTCCTTATACCAATCCTATGAGTATCACATTTCTCATAAAATCAGTATTTTTTTGTCGTACATACATAACATTACAGAATATTATATAACTAATAACAAACAAACACTCCTGTTTTATTATATGTATAGATTATAGCACTTTATAAAGTAATAATAATACGTATATTTTTGTTCTAAAAATTTTCCAGGGCATTCAGAATAATAAGGTCGCAAGTAATAGCACCCCACAACTTATCATTTCATGTAATACAGCAAGTTACGTTCTAAGCTTTCTCTATTTAAGGACCGAAGCTCAATAAACTTTATAACGTAACCTTACTTAAGTTAACCTTTACTTAGTAATTTGTGCTTAAATTACATTGTTAGGAACTGCTTAACTTGAAACGGTCGAAAACCATCTATTTAAAGTGCGCTCTCGGGACCCAGGGTTATCTAGTTTATATTAAAAGATAAAATATATGAAAAGCTACACTGTACCTATATACATATACACATATATACTAGCTACCGATCACTACTTCGTATGAGTGAAAAATTATATTACTTCGTATATTTTTTCTATTTTTTTATGTTCATATATGTCTTCATCCGCCTTTTGTGTATCGGCCTAAAATATTACCAAGCAGTATCACAATTAAAAATTTCAAGGAGTTTTATTTGTCACCTTGGGTGACCAAGCCTTGATAACCTGGATGGTATTCGGCAAGTCCGATTACTATGGGATCGTCTCCACTATGGACAGCCAACTTCATATCGTATAGAATCTCTTTTGTAGTCGCTATTTGTGACCTCTTCACCAGGGTTCTCAATATCTTATATAATAAACGAATATTTTTGTGTGACGCGAGTATTAGAATATTTTTCACTCACAAAAATAAACTTTATAATGCTATACTTGGTGGTATGTCTTTGCGCACACCACTATGCTACCACTCAATCATCAGATTCGGTGCAGGGTGAGCCAGAATGCTTAATATATTTTATGGCCCCAAACGTCTATGGGTGATGATGAACACTTACCATTAGGCCGCCCATTTTATCATCCTCCTACCAATAGTAAAATGTAACAACTTTTATTATATATTTAATATAATACATTGATTTGTATTTTAGTATATTTTGTTGCAATAAATACTTTACATACTCTAAAATTTCATCTCCTTTAATGTAAAAATAGCAATTACACTGAATCTAGTTTCATTGCTATTTTTTATAAGTAGGTATTTATATTTCTTCAAATCTATAAAACATGCTAAATATTTCAACCTGACTGTCGATTTATTCTATAATATAGCTGTCTGGTCCAGCGGCTGGCTGACAACTCTGCAGATCATAGCGTGGTTTACTCTTCCCTTCCTTGGAAAGCATTTAAAGCCTTTGATCCGAGGTCTTTATACAGTCATTTCAAATTCGCAGTTGGAGAATATATCTCGGAGTGTATTGACGGCACGCTATTGTTATTTTCATAAAACGATAAATCTTTGTTAAAGTAATAATGTTAAACTAAAATGGTTCACAATTCGACAACGTAGAGACTTCCGAGTACTTTCATCTCTTTCCTCTATTCTCTTTGATCCTCTCTCTCCCGAGTATTTGAAAGGTAAATTCAAATTTCTTAGTAATAATCATAATCGTCAACTACGTTCTAAGGATTCTTACCTTCTTTCTGTCCCTACTCACTCTTCCAGTTTCCTTTCTAATTCCTACTCCGTTCAAGCTATCCGATTATGGAATAATCTACCCGAAAATATTAGAAAAGCTACCTCTAAATTTACTTTTAAAGCTCGTTTATGTGAGCACATATTGTCAGACAGCCCCTAGCCCTTATGACTTCTGTTATTATATTTTTATATGTATATTTTTTTTTACAATAGACAGTATAGATCAATATTTATTTTGTATATTATATGTATGTATATGTTTTATTTTCATTTAGATTTATATAAGTATATCCATGTATTGTTTTATAGTGTTATTTATTTATTAATCACCGCCTTCTTTTGCTTTTCTGATTAGCCTAAAGGTTGACTGGCAGATAATGTCTTCAGGCATTAAGTCCGCCTTTTGTCCCATATATATATTTATTTATACATGGTGTTAAATAAAGCATTTAAATAAATAAAAAGTGATCAGTTATAAATGTGAAAGTAACTCTGTCTGTCTGTCGCTCTTCCAGGACTAAACTACTGATCCAAATTTTCTGAAATATGGTATTAAGCAATTTTGAAGTCCAAGAAAGGACATAGCCTACTTTTTTGTTTAACAAATGGTAACCAACATCCTAAAATACGAACAAACCCGGGTGCTAGTCATATATATAAACTTAAGTGCACACAACACACCATTACATAGCACTCTTACAAATGTAACGGCACTAACAATGAAAGTGTACATTACGACATATTCAGACAATTTCAGAAGACGCTATAATTTAGACAGAACGCTTTAAACATGTATCGCTATGATATACAGGGATATCTTTGCAGACAATAAACAAAGACATATGGAAATTGTACATCATAAACGTACCTTGGGTATAAAGCTTGGTTCACATTGTTCTTTACGGTGAAAAAGAAGGCATATTATTCAATACTAGATAATACAGACGATAAAAAAGCGTGGAGTTAATACTTGTAAACTTCCAGACAGGACAACTATCCTAACTTATTACCAGAGTCGGATTAAAAGGTCTGGAGGCCCCCGGGCCACAAAGCAGTGGGGGCCCTAGACAAACAGAAGCGTGAACAACCTAACAATTATATTATCATGAATTAATTACTTTTTTTTATTTCAATCAGTAAGCTATGATTTATTTACTTGTATCGGTAACTTATATACGGTAACGTATATTAAATAATAACATTATTATAATTTGACTATATCTCGGTATTTGTTCACTTGCCGAAAACTGTGACCCCCACTAATGTGGAGGCCCCAGGGCAGTTGCCCCGGTTGCCCGCACCTAAATTCGGCCCTGCTTATTACATACATATATAATTTTATTTAACTTAATTTTTAAATGTGAAAAAAGAGAAACTATTGATTTTCTTGCCGGGTCTTGTTATAGAATCTACTTTCCGAACCGGTGATAGCTTCACTTAATATAAAAAAAAGTTGTTAAATGACGATTCAAATGTTCTTGCAAATGCCTGCTTGAATAAAGTTTATTTTGATTTGGTATTTTTTTTATAATACACGATAGTAAGGCATCACCATCACCTATAAACGTCGGTGCTGTGAGAAAGAGTAAGTAACAACTAGTGCATTCATAATATCGCCAATGCCTCGCCAACCTTGGAACATTGGTTATGTTTTACTTGTGCCTGTAGTTATCATGACACCTCCAAAATGGTACACAACAATAAAAAGTATTACTGTGATGATTTATGATGATGAGTGATGCGCATGATACCTTCCAGAGGGTTGCACAAAGAAATTTAGTAAATAATTGCCACTAATAAAAGGCCTACTCTCAACGCAAACGCACACATGTTGTAAAATTTTGGCCAACATATGTAGGTATCCTCACGATGTTTTCATTCACCGACGAAAAACGAGGCTATAATTAAAATACAAATACTTATTAGCTAAAACAAAAAAAACTGCTTTAAGATTATAAATGCATCTGTAGCACTGTTTATCTGTCTATTGGACTTTCTCGGTCAAACTGCTGAACCGAATTCGATGAAATTCGGTATGAAACTTACTTTACTTTTTCCTAATATCTGACGAGTAACGTCGAAATCGTGAGGTGACAACTAGTATCATTATACAATCGTGAGTCTATGACTTTAATCGTAAAACATATATTATCGTCCATTCGTGCATTTCAAATGTGTTTTCTAAGCAACAATAATAAACTTCAGCTTAAGAGATAAGTTTTATTACACAACAAAATTCGGTGTTCATGACTTAAGCGTGGACACTAGATTAGACAATTCAACTATATACATATTTAATTAATTACAAGAGACCCTTGGTACTTGATAGGTATATTATATAATGACCAAATTACATAAAATCATTATAAATTATAGCGTATGTGTTGTTTTGACGTATAATTTTTTATCTCGCTGGAAAAACGCATTACGCTCTTCCCCCGTGATGTTAGGTGGGGGGGGGGGTTTGGTACTCCCCAGAGCCCTGGACGCCGTGTGCGCCCATGTACGCCGGGTTTACCCACTAAAAAACTAGCGGTACCCTCTCCGTCTTTCGGCGGGCGCCACGGGTACGCTTACGCATGCTACCGTAACGAAACTTTGATGTGTAACCCATATTACTGTACAATTTCATCCAAATCTGTTAAGTAGTTTTTTCGTGAAACAGTAACAAACATATGTAAGGTCTTAAGCACGGATGTGGATAGATATAGAGGATGACCAAAGAAACGATGGATGGATTGTGTGAAAGAAGATATGGTTTGAAAGAATGTTACTTGTGAGATGACTTTTGATGGAGAAGTATGGAAGAAGACATGATACCCCAAAATCAAGTAGAAATGGGATAGGGGCAGGAGGATGATAAGTAACAAACATACATACATACATCCTCCCAAAATTTACATACCTAACTATAGCACGACACAACTTAGATGTCGCATCGGCAAAATTCGTTAAACCGATCACATCCGAATTGAGTACGCTATACCAAATTATCAATATTTATTTCTCATGCGAATATGATCTTCGCACAAACGTAATAACTTGTAATATCATATGACCTAATATATTCGCCAATTTCACGCGTCGATTTACATGAACTTGCTTTCTCTGACGCGTGAATCTATAGCGACGAATAGCGTCGAATGGCGCAATAGGGAGTTTGTATTGGTTGTTTAATCGGCAATAATCGGTTTTATTTTTATTGCATTGCATTTTCCGATGCTACATCTAATTTTTGTCGTACTATATCTTATACAATAGAACTGCAGTGATGTCGCGTAGCAAGATCACGCACGTATCAACTCTTTGGAGACCTTTGAAATATCGATATTATCATCTAACATATATACATATAATAAAATTGGAGTGTCTGTTTGTAATATTAAAATAGCCCTTTTTTACTCAATGCATATGTATATACACGGTACATGTACCAAAATTACATTTTTTACAATTTTTATCAGTCTGTTTGTTCCGGCTAATCTCTGGAATGGCTGAACCGATTTTGATGGGACTTTCACTGGCTGATATCTAATGTCATAAGGAGTAACTTAAGCTACAAAACTATTTGTTACATACAGAAGAAGTCTCGGGCACAGCTAGTATCCAATACAATGGATATTAGAGTGTGTCTGTCAGCTCACAATGGAAATGCTACGCGCTTTTAGAAAACACGTAATCTATTATTATATACTAGCTCTCAATCCCGACTTCGCACGTGTGGAATACGTGCCTACATGATACTGTTGCTGGGTTTATGTAGAGGATAATGAAAGACACTAACTAGTTCACGATTTATTAACGAGACGGTACAATTATACGGACTGTGACGCACTTGATAGACACTCTGATTAACATATGCAATGCTTCGACTTTTATACATGATGTATGTCAAAGAATATGAGATAAAGTAAAGTAAAGTAAAGTAACAGCCTGTAAATTTCCCACTGCTGAGATAAAGCCTCCTCTTTCATTAAGAAGAGGGCTTGGAACATATTCCACCACGCTGTTCCAATGCGGGTTGGTGGAATACACATGTGGCAGAATTTCTATGAAATTTGTCACATGCAGGTTTCCTCACGATGTTTTCTTTCACCGCTGAGCACGAGATGAATTATAACACAAATTAAGCACATATATATATATATATATATAGTGGTGCTTGCCTGGGCTTGAACCCGCAATCATCGATTAAGATGCACGCGTTCTAACCACTGGGCCATCTCAGCTCTGGTGTTTCCGCCCGGGAAACACCAGAGCTGAGATGGAGATACACAGATGTGAAATATTTTAGTCATAGAATATGTAACTTTTCTAACTGTTTACTTTAATACCTATGTGCATATACACATTACATATCAAGTACCCATGCGAAGCCGGGGTGGGTCGCTAGTAAGTATGAAAAAGTGATACATGAGAAAATGTGATACTCATAGCATTGGTACAAGGAACAAACACAAACTTGTTACTCCTGTTACTCGACTACATAGAGTCAGTAACTCTTTTGTGGGGCAATGTATACGGTTTTACAACAGGATCCCAGAAAGCGTTCAAAATGCCTCTGTTGCCAAATTTAAGAAAATTATTAAGGAACGCTTGTGTGCAAAAGGTTACTATACAATTAATGAGTTTATGATCGATAGCACACCTTGGGAATGAAACGATCGCCTCCTGGCTATTTCATCTCATATTAAATTGTTTAAATAATATATGAGACAACTAAAAAAAAAAAAAACCCGCTGAGTTTCTTTCGCCGGTTCTTCTCAGGTCAGGGTATTTTCTTTTCCGAACCGGTGGTAGTGTTTCAATTGACCATCAATAAGAAAGTGTAATGCTTCAATATTGAATAAAGTTATTTGAGTTTGAGTTTGAGTTTGAGTTCGTGTACTTATGTATGTTATAATACTTTGGTGTTATAATTTTTTTTTAATTATAAAACGCAGCGAGAACTTCATTTTATCTGTCGTGTTCAATTTCATTAATCAAGGAAAGATATGCGATGTATATCATCCATTACCGCATTTCGCTTCAATTAACATTATCGTGTGCTATATAAACGAACAATGGAAACTGATGTCTGTTTTAAAGCTTTATTGCACATATAAAATTAGTAGGACGTGTTTGATACAACGCCGAAATTAATTGGACTTTGAATATCCATTGAATATTACTCGGTTTCCAGTGGTTTTAAATGGATTTTAAGTTTACAAGGGTTTTCACGGTATTCTGTTTGAAATTGAAGTAAATAATATAAATTGCTGTACCGACTGTAGAGTGTCGGTTAAGTGCTAAATAATATACAATAGCAATCACCAGTCGCTGTGGACCAAGAACTACTCCGAAATTGTTAGCAGGCACAAATTCATATCAATACTTAAAGTTTCTAAATATACAACAATAACAACAGCCTCTAAATTTCCCACAGCTGGGTTAAGGCCTCCTCTTTTTCCAATGCGGGTTGGTGGAATTCACATGTACCAGAATTTTTACGGAATTATAGACACATGCAGGTTTCCTCGCGATATTTTACTTCACCGCCGAGCACGAGATGAATTATAAACACAAATTAAGCACATGAATATTCAGTGGTGCTTGCCGGGATTTGAGTTTCTCGCTTTTTCGCTTTCTCTGTCCCCATATCCCTGTGTATGCTAAAATCTTAAAAACTACGCAACGGATTTTGATGCGGTTGTTTGAATAGATAGAATGATTAGAGAAGAAGGTTTTTGTATACCATAAATGGGCAATATAGTAAAGAAACACTGATAAGTTTCTAATGTGATGTCGTAAATAAACAGATTCTGTAGTACATTTAGTATCAGCTTTGCACCCGGGCATAGCTGGTGCGGGCCGCTAGTATCTCATATAAATATGCGATTTATTTTAGCTATAGATTTGTTGATTGGATATGACACTAAATTCTATTTTTGACGACCTCCGTGGTCGAGTGGTGTGTACTCCGGTTTTCATAGGTACGTCACTCCGGTCCCGGGTTCGATTTCCGGTCGAGTCGATGTAGATTACCATGAGTCTCTATATTGTCTTGGGTCTGGGTGTTTGTGGTACCGTCGTTACTCTTGATTTTCCATAACACAAGTGCTTAGCTACTTACATTGTGATCAGAGTAATGTATGTGACGTTGTCTCATATTTATTTATATATATAAAAAAAAAGAAAAATTTGTACCTTCCCAAGCTTATAGATTACCCGATTAAAATTAATATATAATCGGTCGGGTAATATTTGATAAAATGCCATACAAATAAACAGGATTACCAACCATCTTTTTTGCGTCGGTTAATAATGAGTTTTCTTACAAGTTCGTAATACCTAAGATAAAACGCAGACGACCGTTAAAATGACCGGTCTCGTTAAATCAATAGAGATTCAATATATCTTATCTAATGTTATTCCAGTTCAGACCAAACTTCAGTCGGTCAGTTGGTTTGGATTCAATTAAGCCTGCGTCGTCTATTCGGAGAACGATTTAATACTGAAATTTACCCATTTTCGAAGGAATTGGTATATTCAAGATAATAAAAGAAAATTGCTTTGAATATTACAATAGTAACAATTTTGTTGAGACGAATGTAGTTATTATTATTAATTAAAAGGTACTTTAAAAAAAATAATCACGGGAATTAGGCCGAGGTTGGAACAGCGTGGTGGAATATGTTCCAAACCTTCTCCTCAAAGGGAGAGGAGGCCTTAAGCCCAGCAGTGGGAATCTACAGGCTGTTGTTGTTGTTGTTGTTGTTCACCAATTATTGTGAAAAAACAGCATAGTAAATAGGAAAATAGCAACTATGCTAGTTTCTTGCCGTTTCTTCTCGCTTGCGGCCGCTTTGTTGTAGTTGTATATATCCTTGTGAAGTTTACTTGAATTAATTTGATTTGATTTAATTAAAACTAGTTTAGTCAGCATACATAAGATAGACAGTTATTCTTAACACCAAGGCAAAACATAAGCTTGTTACGCATTTCACCTGTCTATAAAGGTAATAATTCTATTGTAAGACAATATCTTATACTCATAATGGACATATTTACAAGGTTCATAGTTGAAGTTCAGAAATATTCAATTTTGACATTGTAAATACCAAAATTTGGTATGGAAATTTCGTATGCTAACGATAATATCGACTTTTTAGGAAATAAATATAAATATCGTGGAGTTTCTGAAATTTAATTATTATTGTGACATTCAATAAGTAAATACAATACCTTAATATTCAACAGCGAATTTCTTTGTTTGTAATTGGGCAGCTCGTATTAGGTTAGGTCAGTGTTAAGTAAGGTTATAAGCTTTTTTTATTTACTGTGGTAGGGCTTTGTGCAAGCCCGCCTGGGTAGGTACCACCCACTCATCAGATATTCTACCGCTAAACAATAGTACGCAGTATTGTTGTGTTCCGATTTGAAGGGTGAGTGAGCCAGTGTAACTACAGGTGTACCTGTAGAGACATAGCATCTTAGTTCCCAAGGTTGGTGGCGCATTGACGATGTAACGAATAGTTAATATTTCTTACAGCATCATTGTCTATGGGTGATGGTGACCACATAGCATCAGGTGGCCCATATGCAACCTATTCCATAAAAAAAAATATTCCTGTCCCAAATGTCATCCAAATCAGTGCAGCCGTTTTTGCTCGAAACATCCAAAAATACAAACTTTTACATGAATAAGTAGGACAGAGATTATCACCTTGAAAGTTATTCGATTTCACGTATTTCAAAAACTTATTCCAGTTGAGGCTTGAAAAGAGTTCCACGAAAGCCTTAATTACAAAAATTCCAACCGAGCGATGTTTAAAATGATAAAATTATCTGATTCTGAAAACGTTTAATAATCTTCAATTAAATCTCTTGTAGTCTTCATTTTTCGTTTGTGGAATTATTATTTTTTGACAGATATATACTTCTAAAATGTTGGAATATAACATATAGGACTTTGTCCAATGAACTGATCAGATTTCTACCGCAATCATTATACAAATATGACCACCACCTTGGCACTCCCAACAAGCATTGGTTGGTGCCTAATGTTAGCCCAAAGTTGCTGACGGATTTATGTGATAGAAGTGTGAATATTTTTATATCGCCAATTATTATGATGATGGTGACCACTTACCATTAGTTGGCTCATTTGATCATCCACCGCTCCTAAACAAAAAAGTGAGTAAAGTAATATAAGCATTGACTTTTTAAGTTCAAATTTAATATCATAAAATATTTAGGTGTCGCAGTCTTTACTTTCTACCGTCTTTTTTAAATTCTTATAATTTTTTACTCACACTTTGTAACTTGTAATAGCTTGTTCAAGTAAAATATCTCTACGTCATAAATACAAACTCGCTAATGAAACTATTCTCAATTTGTTAATTAGCCGTCTCCCCTCACTGTAATCTGTTTAGCTAATTATCTTAAGTTTGTACAAGGACGATATCTTGTTATCCTTGTAAATTTGTATTGAAATAAGAATTAAACTATCAAGTACGATACTTAGAAACATATCTTATATTTTTTCCAAATTAATCACCTATGGCCTTATTTTTTACACTACAAACGGTCTTATTCGTTTCCCCCAAGTTTGGGGGGGGAGTTGACTCACCAGTGTCAATAGCGCCCCATCTTATTGGAATTCACACAAACGCCAGTGGTATCCACAAAACAACAAACAACAACACACTCAGTTCCAATGCGGGTTGGTGGAGTGCACATGTGGCAGATTTTCTTTGTAATTAGACACATACAGGTTTCCTCACGATGTTTTCCTTCACCGCTGAGCACGTGGTGAATTATAAACACAAATTAAGCATTGAATAATTAGTTGTTGTCTGGGTTTGAACCCGCAACCATCGGTTAAGATGCACGCGTTCTAACCACTGGGCCATATCGTCTTTCTACACGGTCTCTAATTCTATGGATACCAAGGGATCGCTTGTGTATGCTACCATGACGCCTCAACAGCAACCTATAGCTTATTCCAACCAAAATTGACTTACACCATATATAAATATAAAAGATGTAGCATAACTACAACCAAATCGTTTGAAATGTATAAATCAATCGTTCGACCATCTTTACCTTCTTGAGATTGGTATATTTAAATACAGATTATCACTAGCTGAGCCACCGACCTTGTACGCGTTTCAATTTAACAAAAAAATATCATTGAGGCCTAACGTTACTCCTTATCAATATCAATTATCTGCCTGTGAAAGTTCCGCCAAAATCGGTCCAGCCCTTCCATAGATTAGACAGACAGACAGGCTAAAATTGTAAAAAATGTTATTTCGGTATATGTATATACATATGCATTGAGTAAAAAAGTGCTATTTTAATATTATAAACAAACACTCCAATTTTATTATATGTATAGATTAAACCAATGATTACACGATTTATACTTTATTAATTTTTGTCGCTATTAAAACTATATTGTATTTGAACCCATATTGATTTTGATCACGGAAAACCTTTTTAGTCTCAAACTTGTTTTACAAATAAACTTTCACGTAACGTGTGAAAGGAGATCATTTGCTTTCACTAATGGAACTATTACTAGAACTAACATTTGATTAAACCTTGCCAGTGTGAATCGAGCCTTACGAATTATCCTACTCGTTCAAGTATGTACATATGCTGATTAATTAAGATTGTTTGTCCTATAATTAAATGATTTCATGCGTAGTCGTGAATGTTAGTTTCATTTCTTATCGATATGAAGTTCAGATTGGGTATAGAATTTATTTTGGTTTTTCTAAGTCTTTCCTTAAATGTAAGTATATATTAAAAAAGGTTGATAGGTCTAGTTTATAAAAAAAAATAATCTTTGTGCAAGCTTAAGGCTCTTTTTCGACAGACTCTCTAGTTGGAAAAACTGAATTTTATACTTGGTGGTAAGGCTTTCTGCAAGCCCACTTGGGTAGGTACCACGCACTCATCAGACATTCTAGCGCTTAACAACAGTACGCTGTATTGTTGTGTTCCGCTTTGAAGGGTGAGTGAGCCAGTGTAACTACGGGCACAAGGGATATAGCATCTTAGTTCCCAAGGTTGGTTGCGCATTGACGATGTAATTCCTTACATATTAGTTAATATATAATTTTTCATTATAGTTAATATTTCTTACAGCTTCATTGTCTATGGGTGACTACTTACCATCAGGTGGCCCATATGCTCGCCCGACAACCTATCTCATAAAAAAAATTAAAGGAAGAAATTGAATGTATTACATTCAAATCCGAACAGGCATCACGAGATTTTCATGTGTTTAATATGTGGCTTCTAAGCACCAAAAATATTCTCATAAAAGCCAGCTGTAGAAATTAGAAAAGCTGTTCTTGTTATCATACCTTGTATTTCGTTTCATCAAGATAATATATTTTTCAGAATGTCTCATCCGACAGTCAAACTAACAAACAGAGAATATCGAATCATAATTCGAAGATACCATTCGTAGCGATACTTTATAAACCCAAGGACGAAAATGTCAGAACACCAGAATCAGAAAGTGACGTCATAACTCCGGAAATTAGCCCAGTTGAACCGCCGCATGATCAAGAACTGTATAACTTCTATCACATATTAAGGGTATATTTCCTATATAAGTTAACAATGCCTACTTAAAATTGCTTACGTACAAACGGCAAAGCTATTTCGTGAGTTTTTGTAACAACAACAACAACAATAGCCTGTAAATTCCCACTGCTGGGCTAAAGGCCTCCTCTCCCTTAGAGGAGAAGGTTTGGAACATATTCTACCACGCTGTTCCAATGCGGGTTGGTGGAATACACATGTGACAGAATTTCTATGAAATTTGTCACATGCAGGTTTCCTCGCGATGTTTTCCTTCACCACCGAGTACGAGATGAATTATAAAGACAAATTAGGCACATGAATATATTATATTTTGACATATTTTAATTAATGTTTTATTATTATTGTTATTATTATTATTGTTTTTTTTTATGTTTTAGCAGTTAATTATTTTTTTATATTTCAATTAATGTAAAGTAATGTGTACCAATTTATATTTGTATGCCTAGTGGCGAAATTTTTGTTGTTTTCAAAAATTTTACAAATAAAAAATTTGAATTTGAATTTGAA
Source organism: Vanessa cardui (assembly GCF_905220365.1). NCBI lineage: Eukaryota > Metazoa > Arthropoda > Insecta > Lepidoptera > Nymphalidae > Vanessa > Vanessa cardui. The sequence goes on from NC_061148.1 coordinate 5,849,471, forward strand.
TCAGCGGTGCTTGCCTGGGTTTGAACCCGCAATCATCGGTTAAGATGCACGCGTTCTAACCACTGGGCCATCTCGACTCTTAGTTTTTGTAAGTGACGCGTAAAATGTAAGTAACTTTTAATGAGTCCATTAATTGTTCAAATCAATATATTTGACGATTAGTGCATACACCGGTTTTCATGGGTAAACCATTTTGAGATCCCAGGTTCGATTCCCGGCCGAGTCGATCTAGAATGTTGTATATGTTGTCTTAGGTCTGCATTTAAATAAAACTAATTATAACGGATGAATCGCGTATATTAATTATTTTAAAACATCCCGACGTTTCGAGCACTTTGCAGTGTTCGTCTACCCGTGACCACGAACACTGCAAAGTGCTCGAAACGTCGGGATGTTTAAAAATAATTAATATACGCGATTCATCCGTTATAATTAGTTTTATTTAAATGTGTAATAATCGCGAAAATTTAAGACAACATTAGGTCTGCATGTTTGTGGTACCGTCGTTACTTCTTATTTTCCATAACGCAAGTGCTTTAGCTTCTTACATTGGTATCAGAGTAATGTATGTGTTGTTGTCCAATATTTAATACAGTAAATATTTCACATTACATTCTGACATTCAAGATCATCTTCTGCGGTAAGATTTGTTTTTTATAATGTATGCTTTTATCACAGCACAATGTTGTTTAGAAAAAAAATCGATATTTATAATAGCTATAGCTTATTGCTATAACGTAACGTATGTTTGATATATTTGTATTTTGTATTTGCTTGAGTTAAGGGGATCATGAAGCGTTAAAAATAATTCAGGATTCATACTTAAGTATATGATAATCTGTATGGACCACATACGACGTTTGGAAATTCTAGAAACTTTTGTGATGATTGACCTTTTCTTTCCCTTTCCTTTCTTATTTCTTGCACGAATTTTACGCTTAATTAAAAATCAATAAAATGAAGTATAGCAATATTAATTATGAATGTACTCTTTTTTCAAATGCTTGCATTTAGGACTTTTGGAGGAGACCTTTGCCCGCAGGGGGTTTCTCATCTCATAAATAGAAAATAAATAAATAAAAGAAAAAAAGGCTCGTTTATTTTAATTATTTATATTTCAGACAACGCAAGAGAATGAAGAAGTCGATGAAGATGCTGCTATGATCTTCGAGAAGACTGAGAATGTCCTCCGGCAAGCTCTCCGTGCTAGATGTGAAATATTGGACATGTGTGTGAGAAAGTGCCCTTGGAAGAAGAGGTACACTTGTACCATAACGTGCAGGGAGGAATATGATGACTATGACATCTGTAAGAAACCCCAAAGACCATATTGCAGACGACCAAAGTGTGGAAGAACTATGCCACCCTCTTGGCTTCTAAGAAAATTGAAATGATTACATTTAATCTTCATTGTTATTTTATCATATCATTCTGACTTTATCGAGATAATAAATAGGGTAAAAATCTTTGTGTTTCTTTTCGTATTTCGTTCTAATAAAAATGATGAAGTAGTAGTATTAATGGATAATTATCAATTATTATCAAGAATTGAAGCAAGACTTATGTCTTACATAATAAAAATAATTTGTGCCCTAATAGAATGAAAAATTGCAAAAAAAAACAAATAGTTAAAAAATCTAAACTACGTACATAGCCGACACGTATTGTAAATAATATTTGGCGTTGGTAATAAATAAAACAAAAAATATTTTAATTTGAATTTTAAAACAAAAGAATTTATTATAAATTTAAAATGGGTGTACATTCCGAATCATCTTGAAGAAAAAAAAAAACGTCATTGTTTTTGTAATACATTACTAAAACGCTTCTACACGTTTCCTCCACATACTGTGGATCGTATGCGGGGTTCGCCGGCGCTGACAGTACAGAAATTACACTAAACAACCAGGGGTATTCAATCTGTCTTTTTGGGAGGATCGAGTCTAGAGGATCGCTTGCGCATTCTGCCGTGACTCACAGACCTTGTGTCCTTTAGCTTTGCCATGTGATGCGTTAATTAACTTAATTTATCAAACCATAACACCTTCATAAGACCTAGACCTACTACTTAGTCCATTTACTCAGTGACAAATGTTTGTGCAAACTAGTATGGGTAGGTATCATCCACTCATCATATATTACCACTAAACAGTAATATTTATTATTCATGTGTTCCAGTTTGAAGGGACAAGGGACATAGACATCTTGATACCCAAGGAAAACATTTTATTTCTCAATGTACCAATGGTTGCGTTCAGTGGTGACCCATTTGGCATTTCATCTACCTACACGATATTGACCAACCTCCCTGTACGAGACCTCACAACTACAATAACATAACCAAATAGTACAATAAAAATCTATAAAACATATTAGATTTGAACATAAGAGTACATTCAAGTAACACAAACACTTCCTCAGGCTGTTCTTCAAACTGACAATATAGACAACCTAAAAATTTCCCCAAGACTCGGTTTTATTCAGAACTCGTACAATTCAATCTGATCAAGGAACCGAATTCGCGAAAAGCACTAAAATGTCGTCGAGAGGAGACAGCGTCGATAAAATATTTTAAGGCGCTCAAAGGCATGCCTGAACGCAGGAATTTCTCGAGGAATGCTTTAGAAAACTCGGCTATTGGCAACTTGATATTATATTGCCTTGGAACACGAAATTCTTTGCTCATATCTCAGTTTAGTTTTAAAAGTATTCCAAACGAGCTTCTCCCGCATTTCTGTTCACGCTGGCAATGGATATGGGTGTAAAGTTTGACTATCCCCTGGGAGACTTGAAATAAAAAATGATATAGGTTTTTCGAATTTAATTAAACATTTCGTCCGGCAACACACAATGATAAATCACCATATATAAGATGAGGTCAAATCTTATTGGTTGGAAGTATAGATTCTTAATTAAAAAGTCAGTAAGTCAGTACTTACTATATTATACAGCCTGTATAAAAATCAACGAATAAAAGCTGCACTCTTTTTTCATCCCTCTATTGGAGTTTAAACTTGCTTCATAACAAATTTTATCCAATTCGGTTCAGCCCATAGACAGTGTAAGAGAAAAGAGATACTTTAAATTTAGTGAAAGCAAGAAGTTGTCTTGAGTCTATTTTTATTGTTTACCTACTCAAATAATATTTCTCACTCTTTCTATCAATGATTTTTACATATAATTATGTTGTAAATATATTCCGAAGTATGATTTGAAATTACTGAAAGTTTCGTATGCATTTCATTAAAGACGTATATGTTATGTACAGTCGAAAAATGTTACAAGATTAGAATACGATATCATATCATTATATCCATACCAATATTACAAATTCGAAAGGAACTCTGTCTGTCTGTCTGTCTCGCTTTCACGCCAGCACTACTGGACCGATTTAAATGAAACTTGGGACACAAAAAGTCTAGAGCCTGAGAAAGGCATTGGCTACTTTTTAATTGATTAATTGAAATTGGTCTTACATCAATGTAATATTTTAAGATAATTTTTATTATATGTATAATTATTGTAGTGTTCGAATTATATATATATAATAAACCAGCCAACTTTATTATGTAAGTGTGCGTTACAGCTACGCTTGTAACTTACCAAGTCACACGACACCTACCACTTTGACAGTACAACTAAACATATAAATAGACATAATACAAGACATTTTTTGTTCCGATTCAAGCTAATATTACAATTTAGATTATCACAGGTTATAGGTAACTATATCTATCCTGAAACTTTATTTATTTCATCCTACACTATGTACTTAACAAATTTATTAGTCAAGTGATATTATTCATTTAACTTCGAACAACATTCTAGTTTGAAGCGATGTCAGTAAATAAATATGATTGCCAATTTAAAAAAAACGTTACTTTAAAATTTATTAAAGTAGAGACATATAGGTCGCTTAGTTCGATACTGATTTTATGTAAAAAACAAAATATTATTTTAAAAATATATATATGTTATGTATGCGACCACCCTATGGAGGTATATTAGGACATCGCATTCGCGGAGACCACCGACGACAACACGGTACCAGCAACCCTTGCACAACATCACGCCGCCCAACAACGGACCACACCGATCTTTCTTTATAATTTCTGTGTCTCTTAGAATTAAGAAAAGTATTAACATAAATAATATAATAATTGGTTCTGAGGGCATTCTGCGTTACAACCTCAACACATGAAGTAGTCTAATTAAGTTAGTATTAATAAATAAGTTTGTGAATTAAAATAAATTCACTTTTAAAATACTTTTAAAGTACGACGTAATTTGGATTTAAACTCTTTGTGCATTAATAACGAATGTTTCAATTTTGTTTTTTTGAATTATAGGGCATACTTCGTGCGTACCAAACCATAAACTGGACTCAATAAATTAAAATCGACACTAAACAAATATCTCATATAATATTACATAGTCCGGAAATCATAAAACTTCAATTAGAAATTATGATTGAAATCGATTAAAACAATCGAAGCGGAAATTAGATTATTAAGAAGTTTGCAAAACTAAACACTTTTTGGCGAAACGACAAAGGGGAAACAGGGAAATGGCTTTGTGGAAAGAAATCCTATATATTTCCATCTGTCTTTTGTTTTTTGTAAGTATTATTTATTTAATAGTCGTAAATTTAAACAATAACTATTAATATTCAACTTTATATAATAATAAAAAACTATGGGAATACATATGTACACTTAGTATTCTTCTGTTGAGGCCCCAAGCATTTATAGGCCTCTTGAAATAATTTTTTTTCATAAATCGGTCTTTTTCAGCTAATATTTAACTTTCATCAAGATAATAATTTTTAATAAGGTTATTATTTAATAAACATTACCTATTTATTTATTAGTTATTTCAATTGAGAATCTGTTAATTTGTTCAGTGGACTAAAACCATCTAAATGTTTAGAGCGTATACATTGCTGAATAGAGGTTTATTTAAAATGATTTCCTTTACCACCGCGCAATGAAATCGAAATATTGACAAATTTACTGGTTTTTATCGCAACTTTGGTCTATGTTTCATACAACCATGTTCACTGCATCATTCAGCTTTATATTAATTATATTATCAAATTTACACCGTGAATCGATAGCCATATATATATTGTCGAAATAAATATTTCTTTATAATCTTTGGAAACTCAAAAATCGTTAAAACAAATTTTGAAAATCTTTATTGTTTATCTTAAAATAAAATTTTAATTCAAATGGGATTGCTGTTATTCGATACACATTTTCTCAACTTATTATGATCATACAAAGTTTTGTCAATTTGTATCTTTGCTCATCTATTTAAAATGAGCAATATGGGTACCGGAAAGATCAGGTGGATTAAAATGATAGGCAAAATTTCTTCCTTCGATTTTTCACCCATATTATAACAAATAAGATTTTGTCTTTAACTTTACTTTCAGGTGCAAGCCGATGGTCAAAAGTTGAGACGTGATCTGTCAGGTCTTATAAATCTGTTGAGTCAAAAGCATTCAAGCGACAGACAGCCTATTCTCCTCTTAGTTGACACCGGTTCCAAATCGGATGCTAAACAAGATCAGAAATATCGTGCTGGTTCCCCAGAAACCAGTGATGAAAATGGAATTGGACATATACCACACTTATTGCTACAACATAAGGTTTATATGATATTATCTTATTATTTCTATATTCCTATAAACTTAAGTATACAACAGCCAAACAATAACAACAACAACTGCCTATCAATTTCCCACATCTAGTCTAAGGCCATCTCTCCCTTCGAGGAGATAGTTTGAAAAATATCCCACCACGCTTTTCCATTATGGGTTGATAAAATACACATGCAACAAAATTTTTATGAAATTAGACACACGCAGTTTTCCTCACGATGTTTTCTTTAACCGAAGAGAAGGAGATGAATTATAAACACAAATTAAAGACATGAATATTCAGTGGAGCTTGCCTCGGTTTGAACTCAAAATCATTGGTTAAGATGCACGCATCCATCTCGCCTCACTGGTCCATCTCGCTCAATTTAAGTATAGTTTGACCCAGATGTAATTTTGTCACATGATCAATTCTGTTGATCTCATGATCAGTTTGCAAATCTCATACTTTGATCATGACTATACGGCTGATTGCATTGAATGAAAAATCTGGTGCTTCAGATAAAATTCTGCATCGCTAGAATTTAGGGCCGGACATGGACAAACAGAGAGAAAAGGAGACAAAGAGAGAGAAAAAAGACTCGATCTCGTGTGTAAGTGTCGTAAACAGGGATATTCGTATATTTTTATGACAGTTCTCTCTTAATAAATATCCTTAATTAGACCCATTTGCAGCCAAAACTTAAGAGCTTCTTTTTATATATTGGTGATTGAATAGTATTATTAGTCCTTTGTCACAGTTCAATTTCTACAAATATTATAATATATAGTTTATACAATTATCCCGAAACTGACGAGATACTATAAATCCACTAAACTTCATCCATACCATTTCGTTAAACCAATTACTATAACTAGCAAATATCCAAACATTCGATATTCAAATTTCAACTGGATTTATTTGAGTCCTTCTAATCGAATTTCGCTGCTAATCTCGAACTATTTGCATATCCCTCACTCCTGTGATCCGACGGGATGATAATTCGACACGTCCTGAAAAAAATCAGGAACAGAACATTACATACTTTCCGAGACATAGGAGCGTCACACAGACGACTTCTAGGCCAGGCTAGGATATAAAGTTAGCTAATACAAAACAAGAGGCTCCCAAGACTCCTGGCATTCTCTTGTTATTATTACTGGACTGGAGTATGTAATAACAGTAGCAGGACTGGGATTGTCAGGGTACTGGTCCGTAATTTGTACAGTCAGAGTAAGAAAACCTTCGTCAGTTTTCAAATTCATTCCTTTATCAAGTCTTAAACTCTTAGTACCTTTTGAATCTAAGCATCAAATCATTGCGACGCAATATGTCATTCTCGATCGGTAAAGCAGATTATCGCTCATACTGACAACACGAAAATAGATCTTAATGTGACGAACCTTTTCTTACTTTGACTGTACTTGTAGTTTTTTTTTTTTTTGTTAATTATTTATAGCAATTGCTCGCTTCTCGGAAGAATTTATTTAAAACATTTTCAGTTTTAAAACTGTAAATAAATTAACGAATAAAATAATTACACGACATAACTACAATTTTTTTTGTCCAAATTTTTAATAATAAATAATTCATTGTTTATATTTCTACCAATAAAAAGGAATTCAACATGAATTAATTCAAGTTGAAAATATTTTAGAAATTTAATTACAAATGAACTATTAGGCTTTTGACAGATTTAGTATCATCGTAAGATTCTGTGAGAGTGGGACGGGTGATACTCTTGCCCGTTCTCACACTATATATACGAAATGCATTATTTTATTTGACTTAAGCTGAAACCGCACTTTAGAGGCGCGGAGCGGTGAGGCGCGGCGCGGAGCGGCGTCGATTAATATTATATCTAAATAATAATATGATTCAAACCGCACCACAGCGGCGCGGCGCGGCTTGTTTGGGCACCAAAGAATATTTTGCCGCGCAGCGCCGCTCCGCGCCGCGCCTCTGCCGCTAGTGCGGTATAGCTAGCGGCGCGGCGCGGCCGAATGTAATATACTCAGTTCGAGTTCAACTAGCAGCCAAACAAGACGACGCACGATGGACGAGGAGAAATTGATATCGATATGAATTTTTCTTTTGACATTCTCAAATTAGTATGAAAACGAATGGTGTTTTTCAAGAGTCGTGGAAAAAGTTTGTGGTATTCTCCCTCTTTGTAGCGAGAACGTGGGATGTCATGTATCCATGTAGATTTCATACATTTCCTTTTCTCAAATTTTTCTGCCTCTTCACATAGTAAAGACACCGCGATCACTTTTTCAAAAGTTTCGTCCATCTTCAATGTCGTCTAGCTACGCACTGACTAGTGAAAAGGCCGCAACGCGCCGCTCCGCTGCAGTCTAGTGCGGTTAGGCGAGGCCGCGCTACGCCTAACCGCTCCGCGCCTCTAAAGTGCGGTTTCAGCTTAGTCGAAGCGCGTCGTTTACATCGACGTTCGTATGTAATTATAAATGTCATGCGCTAGGCAAAAAAGTAGCCTATGTCCTTCTTTGGAGTTCAAGTTTTCTTCATACCGAATTTCATCAAATTCGATTCAGAGGTTTGGCCGGGAAGGTGCGACACACGGACAGATAGAGTTACTTTCAAATTTATATTATTAAATAATTATTATGTAAATACTGCAAATTATTACTTCAGGGCAGTTTAGCAACATTATTGACTATCGAAACAATTTTCATTACTAGTATAATAATAAACAAAATCTCAATTACAAAGGTAAAGAATCTGATGAAAAAAAGCACAACGAAATCATACGTACAATTGAAAAACGAGGCAAAGCAGTTACACCGACTACAAAGACTTCGAGACAATCAAGGGCAACGATTGAACGATAAAAACGTACTAAGATCGCCAATCGTCAAGCAACTGCTTAGAATTTCGAATAGGATCCAATGCGAAGCAAGAGACGAATGTCAAGACAGATGCGGCAATCGATACAAGGGTAAGAAAATTGTAACGTGCAACGTACAATGTGAGGTCAAGTATGAATGTGAGGAGGATGAGAGGGATCCGTGCGATGATGGAGGCTGTGACTCCTGTGGTGACTCGCTCGAGTGTCTGATGAGCACGAGAGGTGAACGTCTCGTCACTAAGGAAACTAAGTGCAAGCGTTGTTGAAATAAATTTTGGGATCATTTATCGTTATTTTCATTTTAACCTACTCTTTAGATTGTAAGACGTAAAATCACCCTGTGTAAAAAATACTAGAAATATATCCTAGAATCTCCCGCGACACTTCGCGCTTATTGGAGTTTACAACAACAACAAAATTTATCTCGTGCTCGACGGTGTAGGAAAACATCGTGAGAAACCTGCATATGTCTAATTTCATTGAAATTCTGCCACATGTGCATTCCACCAACCAGCATTGGAACAGCGTGGTGGAATATATTCCAAACCCTCTCCTTAATGGAAGAGGAGGCCTTATCTCAACAGTGGGAAATGTACAGGCTGTTACTTTTATTGGAGTTTACTGATATCAATCAATTTATTAATTAATTTTGTTTACATTTTTTTTATTATTATACTGCCTTAGTACCACTCACTAGCCGGCTAGTGAATTTTTCCGGCTTTCTAATATAAATCTTTGTTAAATCCCAACAAATAAGTAAATTGCAATCAAGATACGACTCGAGTTTTTTTTTTCTTTTTTGATTTTTAACTTTGCCGTTTCGTAAATTCAAATCGTTTGTAAACAAATACATTGGTACAAAAAGCATATTATTCGATACAAGATTTTATAGATGATAAAAAAGCGTGGAGTTAATACCTGTTGACTTCCAAGCAGGATATATTAATTTAAATAATTGTATTAACTTAAATGACTTTGTATTTTTTAAATGTGAAAAAAGAGTAACTACTGAGTTTCTTGCCGATTCGTCTTCGGTAGAATCTACTTTCCGAACCGGTACTACACATAATTGTAAAATGACGATTCAAAAGTGCTTGTAAAAACCTTCTTGAATAAAGTTTATTTTGATTTGATTTGATTTATTTATTTATCTATTATTCTTATAAAATATATTAATATCAAAACACATTATTAACATTTCAAAATTCTGGCTGGATAATATAATTTGTATCATCACCAATTCTAATAACGACTGACGTTTATTACAATGACTTTGTCAAATGCGTTATTTAACACCGATTTCGAAATAGTAAATATTATAATGTTATTAATTATATTATATAAAACAATTAAGTTTAATTTATAAACGATATTTGTGAATTCTTAATTATAAGTGAATGTTACTATGGGAAAATATTTCAGCAAGCTTGGCCGACTTGATTTATTTTTACTAAGAAATTAAATTATGTCAGCTGGTCGGGAGGTAAGGACACACTTCAATTTAATAATGATTAATGCAACATAACAATAAATCTATCTATATCATAGTATATTTATATATCTATTACTATATAAGAACTAAAAGAAATAGGCCAACTTCACAATCTTGGTAAGCGTGACAACTGCGCTACACTACGAATGTCATACTACTTTACTAGCGTGGGTAATTAGTCTATCTTGACATGTAAATAATTAAATCCTTACATTATCTATATATGAATGGCAAAAAGAAAGATAAACAAACATTGGACATAAATATTCTCATGATTTATAATATAATAACATTCCACTGAACAGCTGATATCCACTTCACGAAGAAATTCCAAAATAATTGCAATATTTTTTACTGTTGCATAATGACCAATGCTATCATACCAATTTAAGGACAACTTTGTTTATTTTTCTTTACTTTCTGAAATTGGAAAAGGCTTTATCTACGTTTAATTCCGACGTTCGTTTAAGTCGATGAAAAAATAAAAAATGTACTCCTACCGCCTAACCTAAATTAGTTCTTTAATATTGTGTGTATTATTTTTGAAAACTGACAATTATTTGACCTATACCGTATATAAAAATTCTTATATATACTAAAAATAAACTATTTTCTACGTTGATTTAAAATAAATACAATAAAAACGACGAAAATATAAATAATCTATATATTTTTCGTGAAGAATATTATCGTTAATTTAAACTTTTATTTACAGGCTATTGCAAACAAAACAACTCAAAATGAAGATGTGAGTATTTTAAAATTCTATTTATTAAAATCACCAATTGATACTATTATGTCAAAACTCTACCAATATTTGAATGTGAATTAAATGGCTTAATACACTTTCCATTATAAATGGACGTATAGCCTATTCCATCACCAGAAAAAGAAACATCTTTGAAATTGATTTGACGAAGTATCATTGGTTGGACTATTCAATATACCTAAACCAAAATTTTTTTATAGATATATGAAAAAGCTATTTGAATCAGTATCCACTTCGTTTAAAGTTATTTATGATCGAAACTTGGAAGTAAATCCTACTAGTCCTACTAATGTTATAAATGCAAAAGTTTGTGAGTATGGATGTATGTATGTTTGTTACTCTTTTTTTACGAAAAAACTATTGAACGGATTTGGATGAAATTTCACAGTAAAAATGGTTATATATCGAAGAAACACATTGGCTTCAATTTGTAATGATATTATATAATTTGGTCATAATATAACAATACATATTATGTACCCGTGCAAAGTTGGGTCGCTTGTCTAAATATATATTTATTAAAAATGTTTGTATTGTAAGCCTAAGTTTTACTTAGTTCACCTTCTATTGGAGTAGGGTATTAGTTAATTGCAGAAGGACTTAACTGTTTATTTGTTTATATCTGTTAATCTTCACAATAAATTATTTCACTGGTAGAAATCTATAGAAATCCACAGAAATAGCTAAGCTAAGCTATTTATGTGGGTATAAATTAAATGAATGTAAAACATGTTCTTTATTAAAAATTTGCATCCACGTACAGACGGGGCATTTGCTAGCGACTTGAGATCTTTTTGAATGAAATACAATATGAAAATATGATTTAAATTTGGAATGTAACCAAATATTAGTGTAATTGTTTTATTCTATTTGCAAAGCTGAATACAAACGAATCTAAATTCATATCCATGTATTGTCCGCCTCGAAATATACACTCATTAAAATGACCATTGAAATTCAAATTTAGCCGAAACGCTGATTTACAAAGGCGTCACCTGTGTGACGGTCAAAGTGATTTATCTAGAAATTTCGAAACAATGAACTTAAATAGAAACAATACAGTGCGACACAACTTAGATGTAGCATCGGCTAATTCAATAAACAGCTCCCTATCGCGCCATTCGACGCTATTCGTCGCTATAGATTCTCGCGTCAGTTCAACCAGAGCAAGCAAGTGCACGTAAATCGACGTCTCAAATTGAAGAATATAATATTAGGTTATATGAAATTACAAGTTATTACGTTTGTGTAAAGATCATATTCAGAAATATTGATAATTTGGGATAGCGCAGTTAATTCGGATTTGATCGGTTTTACGAATTTTGCCGATGCTACATCTAAGTTGTGTCGTTGTATACCACTATTTCATATTCAACGTGATCAAAGGAAAATCGAAACTTTGACAAAATGTGCATTAAATGAAATGCTGAATTGTTCGATTGTTGAGCAAGGCGGAAGCCCTTTATGCGATTTTACGGTAAGGACACGTGAAGCTGATGTTCACGTGTTCAAATCCGGACAGTTGAAATTTCATGTGCTTAATTCATTTCGCGCGTGGTTAATAATGTGGTACTTAATTTATGTGTCGGACGATATACTACATTTGTAACCTAACTAAAGTAGTGCAATGGAATGATCTTCAAAAACTACTGTTTTTTTACTGTACCCAATAACTATTGTGTAACGTGTTGTGCAAAAAGTAAAGTAAAGTAAGTAAAGTAACAGTAAATTTTTTTACAACTGGGCTAAGGCCTCCTCTCCCATTAAGGAGAGGGTTTGGAACATATTCCACCACGCTGTTCCAATGTGGGTTGGTGGAATGCACATGTGGCAAAATTTCGATGAAATTAGACATATGCAGGTTTCTTCACGATATTTTGCTTCACCGTCAAGAACGAGATGACTTATAAACACAAATGAAGTAAATATATATAGTGGTGATTGCCTGGGTTTGAACCCGAAATCATCGGTTAAGATGCATGCGTTCTAACCACTAGGCCATCTCTGCTCCATGTGCTATAAAGTATTTTAAATAAAAAATTAAACTATATTTTTAAGAGGATCAGAGGCCTTGACCTAGGAGAGTAACATATTGCCTCTATATATATATATATATGTATATACTGTTTAATTCCAGGATGATGACATTACTTCCTTGCGCAATTTGGAATTTGAGGTGTCGGAATATTTGGTTAGAAGTGACAGTACGGCTTACCATGAACTCTATCCCGGCGTTGAGACGATAGATTACGATTTTGTCGCAGAGAGACAAAATCTTTATGCTACGAAGTAAATCAACATATTTCCCTTATATCACTAGCTTATTAATCTATATTTTAACCAATCACAGAGCAGATTAAAGAATATTATCCAATGACAATCACACTAAATAGTATGCAAAAAAGTCGCTTCCTACAGAGAAAGTTACTTTTTAGCAAAATTTAATCATACATAGGGACAGCCCTATGTATGCTTAAATATTTAAAACTACGAAACGGATTATGGTGCGTTTTTTTAATAGATAGAGTGATTCCAGAGAAAAGTTTTTGTATATATTTATTAAAGGTTTCTGTAGTATATTCAGTATCAGTATTCGTAAGTTAAATATATCTATACATACAATAAAATTGGAGTGTCTGTTTGTAATATTAAAATTGCCCTTTTTTTACTCAATGCATATGCATGTATTCACAGTACATATACCAAAATAACATTTTTTCAATTTTTGTCCGTCTGTCTGTCTGTTTGTTCAAGTTAATCCCTGGAACGGCTGGACAATTATGACTGGACTTTCACTGGCAGATAAATGATATAATAAGGAGTAACTTAGGCTACATTTTTTTTTTGTTAAATTCAAACGCGTACAAGGTCGCAGGCACGGTTACTCTATAATAATATCATAAAGTTTGTGAAATCGGTAATTGAGAACGGAAAAATGAATTATAATATTATGTCAGGTTTACATATACGGGTTCGAACAAAAGTGAATGACGCGGGTGTAACCGCAGCAGACCGGAAAAACCAGAGCAGCTAGTAAAATAAATCTCCTTTTTTATCAGTAATTCTTAGGAATAATAAATCTGACATAGTTTGTTAAAATTACATATTAATTGTTTTTAGCCTCGTCGAATCAACTGCACATTTAGTGAAAGGCTGTATCGGCGCTGGTATATTAGGGATTCATGAGGCTTATATGCATGGAGGGATATGGACCTCACTGGCAGTCACCGCCATCTTTGGATTCCTCATTTCGTATTGTATGTTAGTAAGTAAATTTAGAATTTTGAGACAGCTATAATAAATAATATATATTGGACGAAATCACATATATCTCTGATCCCAATGAAAGTGGTAGAGTACTTGTATTATGGAAAATCAAACGTAACGATTACCACAAACAGATAGATCCAAGACACCCAAGACTCTGCCGGGATCTCGGAGTGGCGTACCAATGAAAACTGGTGTACCCACTACTGACCACGATCGTCAAGCTATTTTCCTACTGGAAAATAACAAATTTCATAGAATTATTTGAAGTTAAATTATTATTTGGTAAATATATGTCATCCACAATGCAACATAACCATGTGTGTAAGCCTTAGCTGATATATTTGGTGGTTAAAATAATCAACAACAAAACAAGTTTAATGGTAAACTCTACTCAATAGTATGGCGAAGACTTTGCAAGTATGGTATTATTGCTCAAAACTGTCGTGATATATTTTCAGATGTTGGTAAAATCAGCCCAAAAAATGTATATGAGATTACGTGTACCAAGACTCTCGTATCCTGACTTAGCAGAAGTTGCTCTGGCTACGGGTCCATTGAAGCTGCGACGATTCAGCAAGGCCTTTAGGTGACAGATTTTAAACAAACCTGTTCTTCTTTTAATATTAGTGAACCAGGTCTTCAAATTTAATACCTGCACAAAATAGCATCAGATAGCTAGTTTCAGTTACCAAGTCCTATAGTAAGTTGGTAATTAGTAAAATGATGGATTTGACATTTTAAATCCTGTGATTGGAAGCGCTATTGGTAATATCAATATTCAGTAATGCGCCTCTAAATACTGATGGGTATTGCTATATTACACCAGTGGGATCAGTAAGCTCATCTAACTTATTACTTCAAAAAAATTGGTACCATTTAGTAATAATATAATAATGAGATCTCCAGGAAGGTTTACGACAACTTAGGTTCGATTCTTGCTAAAGTTTTCGAGTTGTATTCAGTTCCATACATATTGTTTGCGTTACTTATTTTTATTTATTAAATTAATAATTATTTCATTACTGAGTAAAGATATTATCCAAGGAAAATTAATATATTAATTCACAGAGTTTAGATAGGTAGGATAACAAATGATGATATATTTTATAGAATTATATAATAATAAATATTTGCAAATAACGACGACTTTGGCGCCGTAAATTTTTGAAACCATTTCTAACATCGCCAATACACCACCAATCATGGGATCTAAGACGTTATGTTCCTTGTGATTAGTTACACTGGCTCACTCACCCTTCAAACCGGAACACAACAATACCAAGGACTGTTGTTTGGCGGTTGTATTGCTGCTTGGCTGTAGAATATATTATGAGTGGATGTTAATTCTCAAACAAAGTCACAAAGCCCTACCAAATAATATATCAAAATTTGTTTTTATTTTCCTGTTTTTGCCGGTTTCTTCTCTTGTTAATAAGTTTAGATAACAGCCTGCAGATACCTCATCTAGTTAATAGCCCATCACTATCTGTACAATCTATTTTTGTAGACTCACGAGCTATACTATTAAATAAACCATTAATATTCATAATATTATCGAGTATAATTATTAAATGTCAGCGCTGGGTGATTTTCAATTAAGTATAATACGACACAACTTGGATGTAGCATCGGCAAAATTCGTAAAACTGATCTCATCCGAATTAAGTACGCTATCCCAAATTATCAATATATTTTTCTTATGTGAATATGATCTTTGCACATACATAATAACTTTTAATATCACATGACCTAATATATTCGTCAATTTGACACGTCGATTTACACGCACTTACTTTCTCGGGTTGAACTGACGCGAGAATCTATAGCGACGAATAGCGTCGAATGTCGCGATAGGGAGCTATTTCTATTCGTTGTGTAAATCGGCACCAATGGGTTTTATTGAATTTGCCGATGCTACATGTGAGTTGTGTCGTACTATACAATATTTATCAGCCGGCGCCGAAAACGGTAGGCTTTCCGAAACGTTTGAGTGTGCTTCGGTAAATAATGTAATTTAAAAGTGATTAAATTATAAGGCATAATTATAAGTTGCCGTAGTTTTAATTTTTTTTTTATTTCAGATATCTCATTGACATATTTTTATTTTTGGAATTCAATGGAACATGCTGTATTTTCGATATAATTATGGCGAGGACGTTAAAAGGGGTTCATATTTATTATTATTATTATTATTGAATAGTGATTATATTATGATTATAGAATTACTTTTTATTATATTTTTTACTTTTTATTGACTGCCTCGCTTCTCTATTGACTCGTTATAAGGTCGTCTTGAGGTCCTGGGTTCAAATCCCATGTTGGAACAATTTAAATTATTATTATTGCATCGTTAGGCAACCCGGAATACAGAATTAGGAGATTTGTACAGATCCATGCCTTGGAAAGCACGTAAAACAGTTGGTCTGGTTTGTCTGGTCACGTCAAATTTGTCATGATATCGTATTATGCGAATAGACCTGTGTTTAAACACATATGTATGCTTTAATATATCCTGGCCAGGAATCAATTACGACGACATTATTATATATAATTTATTTTATGAAAAAAAAAAGTTTAAAATATATTAATTATAGTTAGTAATCTAATGTCATCTAATTTTTAATTTTTATATTTAAAAACTATTTTTCATAAATTTTAAGGTACTGGAAGCGGCATCTAGTATTAAAATTTCAATAAGTATCTATATATTAATAGTGACTCTTCCATTGATAGCGATGAGCCTGATTCGAAGTTTAAAATATTTGGCGCCATTTTCTCTCGCAGCTGATCTGATTACAGGTAAATATATACTGTATTTTTTTTATTTTATTTAAATATTATATTAATTTATTAATTCTACCAATATTGTTATGGGTGTTATTTACTCTGGAATAGTACTGTTAGAAATACGTCTTTATGTTAAAACATTTATTTTATAATTAAATATTTAATAAACTCATATTTTGTTAGTGTATCCGATTTCATAAAAGTGTAATCGATTTTGGAACGTCATTCGTGTGGCTGAAAATAATACAATATGTTTTCCCGCGCAAACGGATTATTAAAAAAAAAAAACAAAAGAGAGTCGCCCATGGAACAACAATTGGAAATTTTTGTTTATTTGATTTTTAACTTCAGGACAATAATATTTTTTAAAAATAAAACAAATAATAAATAAATTTTCATTCTAGTGGTGTATTCTGTACAAATGTATAGTCGGGGTAAGAAAAGGTTCGTCACCTTAAGGTCTATTTTCGTGTGCTCAATATGAGCGATAATCAGCTTTACCGATCGAGAATGACATATGGCGTCGCAATGATTCGACGTTTAGATTCAAAAGGTACTAAGAGTTTAAGACTTGATAAAGGAATTAATTTGAAAACTGACGAAGATTTTCTTATTCTCACTGTACCTTAAACCTGAAACCACTTCGACCTCTTACTTGGAGAATGAAGAATTTATTTGAGCGCCTCAGTGTAGATATTGGTGAAACTAAAGCACATACATTTAACGAAACATAGACCAAACTAACGTAGTTCTACACAATTACAATAGATGGCGTTACTTGAATGTCGACAATAATATAAATAATACGAGTTAATTTTAGCTACATATACAGTTTTTGCTAAATACACAAAAAATTGATTGCGTTTAGTTTTGTTGTCTTTTTTTCTTTTTAGCGTAAAACAATATACAAAAAAGGTTTTACTATATTGTATTTATAATTTTATATAAATATGAAATGATACTGAGTAAGTGGGATTTTATTATAATTTACTGAACTAAATATGTAATTATAAAGGATGTAGTCGTCGAGCAAAGACTCAATAAACTTTATTTCAAATAACGATGCTTTTGACATATTCCACCATGCTGCTCCAATGTGGGTTGGTGGATTATATAAGTGACGTCACAGTATAAGTAGAAATTGTTATTCATTGTTATAATATTAAAGACTGTAATTAATGATCTATACTAATGTTATAAATGTGAAAGTAACTCTGTCTGTCTGTCTGTCTGTCTGTCTGTCTGTTGCTCTTTCACGACCAAACCAATGAAATGAACTTGATGAAATTTACTATGGAGCATACTGGAACTCCAAGAAAGACATAGGCTACGTTTCTTGCCTAACACACGAAAATCAACTAAAACGCGAGCTTTCACTTGGTGGTAGGGATTTGTGCAAGCCTGTCTGGGTAGGTACCACCCACTCATCAGTTATTCTAACACCAAATAACAGTTCTCAGTATTGTTGTACGGTTTCAAGGGTGAGTCAGCCAGTGTAACTACAGGCACAAGGGACATAACATCTTAGTTCCCAAAGTTGGTGGCACATTGACGATGTAAGGAATCGTTAATATTTCTTACAGCGTCATTGTCTATGGGTGATGGTGACCACTTACCATCAGGTGGCCCATCTGCTCGTCCGTCAAACCATAAAAAAAAACAAAACCGCGTGCAACAACTAGATAGATAGATAGATAAAAACTTTATTGCACTCAATATCATATAAAATAACAGTACATATAAAATGGTTAATTACAGAGAATTGAAGGCAAGGGCGGCCTTATCACTAAAAGCGATCTCTTACAGGCAACCCAACAGATGAGGACAACATATTTTGTAAAGAGAGTAGTGCATAACTAGTTTACTATGTAATGTCAACTTTCAGGATTATGCGTCGCAACGACAATGTACTACAGCATAACGCTCTGGTCGGATTTGAGCGATCGTCCCGCGTGGAAGAACATAAATGGATTCTTTTATATGCTCGGTGTTTGCATGTACAGTATGAACGGCATCGGTGTAGTTCTACCAATTGAAAATAACATGCGACGACCTCAGTACTTCAATACTGTATTACAATTTGGTAAGAAATATTAGGATGGTTGAATGTTTTGGTACGAAGTTCTCTACGCGGAGTACAGTTGACCTGGTCAACTACCCCTTGGGTTATTCTTGTCTCCCACTCCCAACATAACCGTTAAAATTAAATTATTATATTAGTAATATCTTAATTAGATTGAGGCATTGCTCATTTGCTACTACCCAAAGTGAAACGGTGTTTTTTAGAGTAGCAGGTGTAGCCGGTAGTATGTTATATAAAAACATACTACCGGCTACACCTGCTTCGCATGGGTGCAATACTTATACTAAATAAACTACCGAATTTCTTTATAATTTTGATGTGTACCATAATTTTGTACATTATTTTGATCTTTCTCGTAGGCTGGCGTAACCCTACGTTTGCAATGTAAGCGTAAAGAAGTCTATGTAATGATGATGATGATAATGAAACACTTAACTCTGAGAACAGTGAAAATTTCATTAAAATCGGTCCAGAGTTTCAGTGCTATAGGTAAATTACTCGTAAGAAAATATAGGTTGTATAGTTATTATTATTATTAATTTTGAAATCGATTTAATTTTTTTATAAATTATTTTTATTTCTTAATAGACGTTCTAATATTTAAAATTTAATGCCCTTTAGTTTATGATTATGTGAAAACATTTCAGGTATGCCCATCGTAGTATCTTTCGTTATGATAATAGGATTCTTTGGTTATTGGGCTTGGGGGGAGGACTGCCGATCCCCATTTACGATACATATGCCTTCATATTTGTAAGTATTTGAATATTAATACTGTAGCTAATTTTTTTTAAACTCCAAAAAATAGTAGCTTTAGTTTTTCAGTTCAGTTTTTATTAAACGTTTCAGTTCATAAAATATTATGTAAGTTTTATTTAAAAAATACGCATGAAGAACTACAAGATTGAGAGTAAGCAATGTTTACTCAAATGCCTTAGTGATACATAGAGTCTAGGGCTCTATGCATCACTGAGCCTGAAAATGTTTTGAGCTTTTGTGCTGAAAATGCAATCCTGTTGGATTGCCATTCCATCGCTTTATCAGTTGGACACAATTGTGGATCATAACATCCTAAATTGAATGGTAATTGTTATAAATCTCCACCATGAGTGGAATTAGACAGGATGATTATTTATGTAAATTCGTCTATGGGAAAAACAAGCTATTTGTAAAATTATCCAAACGGTCAGTCATTTGCCTTAAAATTATGAAGGGTACATTTTCTTTCTAGTTATTTCTAGAACTTTCTTTTTTTAATATACTGTGATGCCTGATTATATCCTGAGAATGTATATAGAAAATAATACATCATACGTGTAATAAGTATTTACAATTTATTAACATAAGAACTAATAACATTAAATGCTTAAATATATAAAAATATCAACTAAAACTAGTTACTGTATGTATCTTGACCGCGTGGAATGGTGGCAAGAATGCTGGCAGCATTTCCCCGTTGAAACGCAATTCTGATCCTCTGGGCAAAAAACGAACCAGCCCTCCTGTCACCAGTGGATGTGTCGAGGTGTTATACTTTTGATGAAGCTTTTTGCCACTACTGTAAGGGCCAAACGTTTCGACAGCAAATGGAACAAAAAGTAATTTGATATAATACACGAATATTTAGTTCTTTTTTTTGGCCTCAGCTTTTTTCAAATTAAGCACATGAATATTCAGTGGTGCTTGTCTGGGTTTGAACCCACAATCATCGTTTCTAACCGCTGGGACATCTCGGCTCTTAATACCGCGCGAGTTCTGTATATAAAAGTCTTATATTTTCAGATCGCTTCTTATAATGCAGGGGTTACTGACGATAACCCTCGGGGTAACGTTTGCTGTACACTTCTGGGTGCCCTTTCGAATCGTTTGGCATTACGTCGGAAGAAAACATGACACGTAAGTTATGACCTATGGTCTTAATGGAGTTTTTTTTA
This sequence comes from Vanessa cardui, assembly GCF_905220365.1. Taxonomy (NCBI): domain Eukaryota; kingdom Metazoa; phylum Arthropoda; class Insecta; order Lepidoptera; family Nymphalidae; genus Vanessa; species Vanessa cardui. Next base: position 5,870,317 of record NC_061148.1, read on the forward strand.
TGCTATTGGTTGGCGGACGAGTATATGGGCCACCTGATGGTAAGTAGTCACCACCAACACCATTCCTTTCATCGCTAATACGCTATCAACCTTGGCAACTAAGATGTTATGCCCCTTGTGCTTGTAGTTACACCGGCTCAATCACCTTTCACACCAGAACACAAACCAAGTACTGTTGTTTGGCGGTATAATATCTGATAAGTGTGTGGTACCTACCCAGACGAGTTAAGACAAAGCAACCCAGATGGGCTACCACCAATTATCATATATCTAAGTTCGAATATCATATGGGACGCTAAGGTTCAACTAGCTCTGGTTTTCTGGAGGAAATGGAATAGTTTAAGCTCTTACTGGTGAACGATATATCTGAGGTTATTTAGATGGTTGTTCTTTGTAAAGTTTGTCTTTTTATCAATGAAATTTTACGTAGAATTTGACGATACAAAAGTGCTTGTAAAAGTCTACTTGGATTAAGTATATTTTGATTTTACAGACGTCGTGGATTGTGGGAGCGCCTGTATCGAGCCCTTCACGTGATGGTGATAGCATGTTTGTCGATCGCTCTGCCCAATATTGTTACATGGATGAGTTTCGTAAGTATAGTATAATACTAAGATAAATCTTCCCCGTTAATTTAGTACATAATGGTGACCGCACAAAATCCCAAATGAAGAAGTAAAATCTTCGTCGAATAGACTTAGTAATGTCTAAGCCGAGATTGATGACTTTCATCGATAATACATGAGACAAAAATATAATATATAAATAAAATATTTTATGTAGACAAACTAGTTTGCATCCTCGTCTTCGCTTGCGTTTTACTGGTTGGACGTCAGCTTTTGGTAAAAGATATGAATTCTATGTCCTTCCTCAAAGTTCAAGCTTACTGCATAACGAAATCCATCAAATTTGGTTCAATAATTAAAAGAGTATTACTCCAGTGAACCTATCTTCAACTGTAGAACTGGTAACTAGTGTGCTTGTTTACGATGTATTTTTATGGCCTTTGTAGGCGGCCAACCAAATGGGCCACTTGGTGGTAAGTGGAGCATTCCTACCATGGGCACCGAGATGTTATATCTCATGTACCAGTCGATACACTGGCTCACTCACCATAAAACTGTAAAAGAATAATTCTAAGCATTGTTGCTTAACGCTAGAATAAATAATCAATTAGAACTATATGAATTGTATCTGTCTACGTTATAGCTCGGTAACTTCTTCACGGCGGTCATGGTATTCATATTCCCAGCGCTAATAGAGATACTAATCACATGGAAAGAACCGACAAAACATCTGTTGAGGTAACTAGAGTTTAAAACTAACTAATGTTTAACTATCGTTATGAACACATCATCTTAAAAATATATATTTTTCTTACATACCTATATTTTGTTTGGTTAGACACTGGTCTCTCTTTCTATCATCACTGATTTGATATTTGAAAGAAAAAGACGCAGAATTATTTGTCAAATCACCCCAAAAACGTTATTTATATATAGCTATAAACTTCGCTAAATCCGTTATAGCATGAACCTTAATTACCGTACAATGTCATTAAAAATAAAAATAAAAACTCAGTTTAAAAATAAACTTTATTCGAGTAGGCTTTTACAAGCAATTTTGAATCGTCATTTTACAATCAAGTGAAGCTACCACCGGTTCGGAAAGTAGATTCTACCGAGATGAACCGGCAAGAAACACAGTATTTACTCTTTTTTAACATTTAAAAATACAAAGTCATTTTAGATAAATACAATTATTTAAATTAATACAACCTGCTTGGAAGTCAACAGGTATTAACTCCACGCTTTTTTAATGTGCTTTTTCTACCAATGTTATAATATAATATTAGTTGTTTGTATTAAATATTTTAGTGAAACGTAACTTGTTGTCAAACGCAGCTTCGTTCGCATTTTAAGGGTTGGTCAAATCAAACCGAAGTACTCTTTATTTTACACCAATGTACACACAGTTTAGTCACAAGTGGGGATTACAAAGCAGAGATAAACATATATATACAAATTCATACACAATTGTACGTAAAACAATATATATTATATTAGTATATTGTTTGTACATTACATAAATATAAAATTCAAGTGCAAGATACAGAACACACCGTGTTACTATTGCATTTATAATATTAGTACAATGATATTCTAATAAACAGATATGTTATATCCATACTTAACAATAGAAAAAAGCGTGCCGCGCCGGGGACCGTTTATTTTAGTTTATTTTTACAATTCGTTAAAAGTAAAAAGGATAGCTTGATAAAAACAATAAGTAAAAGGGATAACTAGATGTTTTAATTACGCAAATCGTATTACTACTTAATTATGATGTATTATAACGTATTACTACGTAAAACGACTAAAGGCAAACGTCCCAATTAGGACGTTTTCTAGTCTTCACTTTTTGCGCGTTAATAACATATCTGTTTACTACAACATCATTGTATTAGTATATATTTTATATTATGATTCTATTTTTGGTATCTATTTTTCTCTTATCTATTTTCGTTGTTGCAGATGGTCCTTGTTAAAGAATATAAGCCTTATAGTTTTGGGGGGAATTGTATCTGGAGGAGGCTGGGTTTTGTTCACATAAATAATGTGATAGATATATATTGTTAATAAATTACATTGTAAACAAAATTGTCATTATTTTATTATACCTAAATGTTTCATTGATTAGCGACAAGAGTGCTTGTTAAAGTTTAGAAACTAAGTTGCCTGGTTTTCTGGATAATTTGTGAACAGAAGAAAAGATGATAAATCTATATGATATAAAATATGAAGAACAACTTTGTAAATCTGCATGTTTCAGACGAAACTCTGCTAAATGTTCTTTCTCCTCAAAGCGGTACCTGATCGGGAGAATTCGTCCATATTGGAACATTTCAGATTTGATTAGTGAACGAGAACACAAAGCAGAACTTCGTGATTTTGAATAGTCTATTTAATTTGTTAATATAATGATTACTACGTCCATTATTGTAAAAACATAATACTAAACCACAGGCGAATTCTTCTCAATAAATAAGGCAGTATCGTAACGTAATATGCAAAAACTATAAATAATAGATTGACAAATGGAAGACAGCTTATAGATTAGAGAAGTCCTCAGGACATTTACGAGTAGTTACTTTATAGTACCAGAAAACTGGATTGTAACCAATTGCGGCTTCAAATAGGTCCAAATTAATCTTATGTTCAGAGGTGAAGAAAAACGACGTTTCTTTCTCTGACAAATCTATGTATCGCTTATTACAGATCAACCAAGCCCTCTGCTTTTAGAGGCCTCTGCCCAGTATTGGGACATAGTAAGAGGCCGTTACTTTATTAAATATCTTACGTTAGTGTAACAATGTCTTATCTTAAGTGACTCTCGAGAACATTTATCAAACTCGGAAAACACTTAAACATAAGTACTACAAGGAATTTTAACTTGTTTTCTGTGTAATAATATCTTCAAAATTAATAAATAATACGACAGGTTTCTTTTTGGGGGTAAGGCGGTCTTCATGCCTATTGAATTCGGTTTAGTAGTTAAGTTAACTGTGAAAGCATAACTGAGTTCCTCTCCAATTTATAATATAAGTGAAGATGATTAGATTCAATTCTTTTCAATTTTCTTTTTAATATTGGTAAAGGAAAACTGACTTTGTGTGTTCATTTTTTTTGGAACAGTAGATGGAACTGGCAGAAATCGACCTCTTTCTCTCTTTTAATAAATCAATATAATTTTACATAATACATATTGAATACGTAATACATTAGCGAGTTTGGGCACGATTATTATTACTTACAGTACGTCTACGGGCAGCTGAATATTTACCTCCAGGCAGTGGCGACTTTACCAATAAGCTAAGTAGGCTGGAGCATAAGGCGGCAGATTTAGCCCATTTTTTTATCTTACAGAAATAATTATAATTATATGTAATACACATAACGTCCGTAATGCGTATACTCGTCATTACATAGCGGGTTGCAAAAATTATCTAGTAACTATAATAACGGAAAAACGCCGATTTCAGAATAAATGTAATTAATAGGATTGGGAACTAAACTAACGTATTGAATTAAAAAAAAAATCAGTAAGGGCGGCAAAAATTTAATAGCCTACTAGCGGCAAATTTATAAATCTGCCACTGCCTCCAGGTGTCATTATCAAGTCCACGAAATAAAAAATATGTGCATTTTTTATGGTATAAATTGGCAGACGAGCATATGAACCACCTGATGGTAAGTGGTCACCATCATCCATAGACAATGACGATCTAAGAAATATTAACTATTCCTTACATCGTCAATGTGTCACCAACCTTGGGAACTAAGATGTTATGTCCTTTGTGCCTGTATTTACACTGGCTCACTCACCCTTCAAACCGGGACACAACAATACTGAGTACTGTTATTTGGCGCTAGAATAACTGATGAGTGGGTGGTACCCAGACGGGCTTGCACAAAGCCCTACTACCAAGTAAAATATATTTTAAAGATTTTTAAATAATTAACTATTTGCATTTTTTATATATAACATTTTTTTAAATTATTATATAATGTAATTGGATATCTACCACTATACATTACATCGCTTTCTAATGCACTATAATACTGACTTAAAATAAAAATGCATTTACAGAATGATTTATGCAGTAATTACATAATATACGTGAAATTATGATATTCTAAATACGTATATAAAGGTATGAATTACAATTTAGCCATGAAGCGGAACAACTACCATGTTAAACATATTTTTAGGGTTCCGTAGTCTACTAGGAACCCTTATAGTTTCGACATGTCTGTCGTGGGTCGTTCTCCGCCGTTTCTGCACCGATTGCCATGAAAATTGGTGGATAGATGTATACTGATGAAAAATAATACCCTCCGAAACAGCGAAAAGTTAATTCAAACAAATAATTCGACTTACTACATCGAGTGGGGTATCGTTAAAGAGGTATCTTTAAATACAACAAAAATTGCCTTGGAACCATGTGGATCAAACCCCCAGTCTCGAGATATACTAATACGAAGTTAAAATTAGAGCATCGCCCCCTCCTATGTTTTAAAATACTATTGCAATAATTGTGAACAAAAATGTGCTGTATACCTCCAAGTAAGTACTTTCAAAGAAAACTATAGCGGACTCTGGCTTTGGCTTGGCTAGCGTGGCTGGCTTGTTTCGACTCGGCTCGGCTTTGCCTATAGCGTGACGTTACACTTATAATTTGCCCATATAGACCGTTTCCTGTGAGTGAAGTAGACTTTAGCAAACCAGGAATTGTTATCAAATCTATATTAATTTTCGTTCAATTGTAAAATAGTGATGACTAGCTGTGCCCACGACGTTGTACGCGTTTGAATTTGACAAAAAAAATATTATTGTAGCTTAAACTATCGGTCCAGCCCTTTCAGAGACTAGCCGGAACAAACAGACAGACAGACAGACAAAAAATTGTTTTGTTTATTATTTTTGTAACTGCACCGTATACACATATGCACTGAGTTAAAAAAGGCTCTTTTTTAATAACAAACAGACACTCTAATGTTATTATATGTATAGATAAGTATTTACACATAACAATAATACTTTGTTTGCCATAATTAATTAAATACTCGATCGAATATATGATCAGAATCAAATTAAAAAATTCAAAATAGTTGCTATTTTTACACTTCGATATTCCACGAGTAACCGAGCGACCATCATAGCCGTTGTCTCCAATCAACACTCCTCGCCTTGATTGGTAACAATAAATGATACTTGTCAAATTGAACACTAAAGAGATACTTGTATCGATATGCAAAATGTGTCGGGACCTAATTAAACTGGTTTATTAGAAGAATTCGTTACAAAACACCGATTTCTGATACTTTTCAAAAAGGAGGAGGTTATCAATTCGTCTGTATTTTTTTTATGTTTGTTACTAGTTCATTTAACTTAGGAGGACTCTAAAAAGTATGTTGAATACGCAATTATTTCTATTGCTTTTTAGTGCATATTCATTTGTTTTAAAACAGTGTTTTGTTTAAAGTCTGTTTATCTTTGTGTTAAATTTTTTATTTATACAGTATACTAAAGGCATTAATTTCGGGATATTTACCATGTTTTTTATTTTTGTTCGGTGATACGAATGTAGATAATGTCGAAGTATCAAGCTCCACCGAACAAAAACAAAAAACATAGTAAATGTTCCGAAATTAATGTCTTTAGTAATAAAAATAACCATGTTCATTTAAAATCTTACTTTTACAGTATGAGAGTAAGATTTAAGAGAAGAACCGGCAAGAAACTCAGTACCTAGTTACTCTTTTTCAATACAGTCATGTTAGTTAATTATAATTATATAATGTAATTTATCCTGCCTGGAAGTCAACAAGTATTAATTCCACGGTTTTCTATCATCTGGATCATTTTGTACAGAATGATATCTTTATCTATATTTAAATTTATGAAAGGGCAAAGTTAAAAATTTCTGCGGAATTTTATGATTTGACTGTGACACGAATATTATAATGACATTAAATTATTTGACAATTATAAAATGAGCTGTTACACGTATCATAACCAAGGTCGCAAATTCAAATTCTGGATTTCTTTGTTTAAGATCAACATCGTGAGGAAACCTTTATGGATAAAAAAATACTATATATTTATTAACTAATTTGCAGTGTAATATAATGTTGTCCTATTCATTGGACCTTCATGGCATGTACTTAAAAGATAAGTGGAATGAACTAGCGAAGCCTATGTCAGCAGGCAATTTGACCATAAATAAACTAAATGGTTGCTGGTAGAAACAACATAAAATTTTGATTTAAGGCTCGAAAATTGGTCTTAAAATCTGTAGGAATAAAGTCTATTTTCGTTTTATTATTTTCGCTATAAATTCTATTTTTTTTTCCACACAAAAACAAATAAAATTCTCATTCAGAACTACCACGTTTATTTAAACATACATTAAATATTTAACTAAACTAACACGACAATATTTAGCGAACACTCCTTTCTATATGTTTGTAACAACACAAGTCTACCTAAAGATTCAAAATGTCACAAGCGCCTAGTTTTTTCAGAAAACATTAATACATAATTGATTCAAAATACAATTCCAAAAAACAAATTTTCGATAAACCATCAGTTTAATTTTAATCTTTTTGATCCGGTTGTTTCTCATCGTCTTGAAGTCGCCCACAATACGCTTCAGCCACAAAAAATATAATAGATAAGAACCAACCAAAAACCATTAATACCATACAAGCGTTAAAATTCTCTAAAGTAAGCGGCACATTCTCATGACTCGTTCCCAATTGAAATAAAAGCTTCTTGTGTCTCAAATATCTCGCGTGTATGAGCTGACTGAATCCAGCTTCCACTAAAATACTTAGAATACGACTGACCGGCTGAGTTAACACGGAATTCTTCTTAAAGAAAATGACTGTTGGACTGTTTACAATTTTCTCTGGTAAAATCTGCAAGTGCCGAACACCATTATAATCAATTAAATGTTCAACGATTATTTCCTTATTGAACGCTAATACGATATCAGACTTTCCTTCTGATATTTTATCAAGTACCTCATAAGCTTGGTCGAATTCCATAGTTTCCCAATTGTCATAAATACAACTATCGTCAGCATAATAATCTCTTAAATTTCCTAGACCGCCGTAGGGATATTTACCTTTCAATACGTCTTCGAAACTTGTAAAATATTCTTCGTAATCGTGTTTTTTCAGAGAACCTATTAAAGCTGCTTGATAGGCATTTCTAATGACAAAACTAAACCATATCCAACAGTACATAACTAACAGGAACTGCCGAATTGATGGGTTTCTTAATATTGGTATTCCTAAAAACAATGCCCAGGAATAAAACAATAAGCTAAATCTTGTAGGTCCAATCTTGAGGATCTTTCGAAGTCTTTGCCATTTGCTCAATTTCATTAACGAATTAATGAAAACAATACAAACAAATGTAAAGAATAATACGATTCTCAAATCGGTTTGCAATGGATTCAGAAGTTTCTGCCAAGCTGGTTTTTGTAAAGGCAGTTTTGCAGTCCAAACTATATCCATTGAGTTGTATACGAAGGATATTTGGAAATTCCCGTACTTGTCAGCTGTTACAGGAAGCGAACACATGGATGCGTGAACGCGATCGTTAAAAACGTCACCTAATGAACCAGTCCAATTGCCGTCATCGTATTGACCCCAATCATTTCCATCTTGAGGTAACTTTATTTCCAACGTTGCGTTTAGAGCATTAGCTACGAGTTTTAAAATATTTCCATCCCCTCCAGAGGGTTCTAGAGTATCGTTGCTCAGATACATGAACGGCGGTTGCTCGAATGTTGATACAATGAGCGAACATTTGTTGAAATTTTTTAATTTATCTGGAAATACTGTTTTGTAACATTCGTCGGCAGGGCAATTGTCAGACACATCTACGTTATACGGTTCGCTGCTTACACATTTCCCTGGATGGACAATGTCATATGAAAACGATACAAAATCATCCGTACTTTCTCCTCTCATATATATAACGTTTATAATTTTAATCTTCGCTAGAGTCGAAAATATTTGATTTTCATTACAATTTTCGTAATCACTCACAGTGCATACAATAATATATTTACCGCTATTATCATAATTCATTTTATCCAGCCACAGTAAAGTATCGATAATTTCAATGGAGCTTTGACCAAATATCACAAACTGTGGTACGGGAATACGATTACGAGGAACATTTTTTCCAAGTTTTATAATAACGGACTGTTTATAAATCTTTAAAAATGTCCCCAATGCCAATGTATACTGAACTGTATTAAACATTACCAATGTAACATAGCGCCAATCGAAATTGTAAAAAGCAATTTTTGCAGCTACTTCTCCAATCCTCTTTAAAGCATAAACTTCCTCTTTTACAATAAAATCCAAACTATTATTCATTATTAATCTTCAAAATTGTCCAAGCTAGAGTTATTTGCAAAATAAAGCTGCACAAATCTACATCATTAACGTCTTATATACTGTTCACACGAATCAATAACTGATTACCACATTACGTGTTCAAAACTAATGGCTATAATATTTTCATCGTGCTTTATTATTTTCCGTTTAACTAACACTTAGGAAATCAATTTCTATACAAAGAGTCTCTGTTTTGTTTTTTTATGTAGTACTTTTCAATAATTAATAATACGAACGACAACGTCCAACCACATAACAAAATTACATAGCAACCTGTAAAATTACTTAATTTGATTGGTTTATCCACGTCTTCAGACCTCTCAATATTGTTTGTCACCGTGTTATTTCTGAAGATCACATCAACCCAACCAAATTCGACCAAACGCTCGATAATTCTATTTATCGGCGGCACTAAAGGTGAAAATCGTTTAAAAAATATCACCGCCGGGCAATTAATGATTTTTTGGGGTAAAATATGCAATTTTCTACCAGGCTGTTTTAGAAAAACTTTAGCTGTTGCTAAATTCATTGCTAAGACAAATTTCATACCTTCAGTCAGATTTAACATAATAGTGTAGTATTGATTACTTTCCATGTGTTGCCAATTATCGTATACTAAAGAATTATTAATATAATAATCTTTTAAGGCAGCTCCACCACCAAAGGGGTACTCGGCTTCAATAGCTTGCTCTATACTTAAAAGTTGAGTCGAATATATATCAGTTTTCAATGAATTTATCAAATGAACTTGATAAAATGTTCTCATTAGAAAACAGTACCAAATCCACATTAACACCAAATAACACAGTGACATATTTGCTGGGAATAGTGAAATCGGCTGACCCATACATATTTCCCAAGACGAAAATAATACCTTATCGGGAATTCGTCCAAATTTCATTTTCTTATACAGATAGATGCAAATATTTGTTTTAAATATCAAAACTGTGATAACCACAAGTGCGAATGAAACTAAAAAAGCTATTTGCGTATCTACTTTGAAAGGCCTTAAGAGTTTATAGTATGGCAGCTCCAGTTCAGGTGGATGAGTTACCCATCCTAACGTTATGGTGTAATAGAAATTCGAAATTTGAAAGTCCTGGTTCCTCGATTGAGTAATACTTGCAGAGGTCATTGAGAAGTTAGCTAAATCATAATACAAGTCGCCAAGAGAGCCCACCCAAGTTCCATTCTCGTCCAGATTTCCCCAGCCGTTACCGTATTGCGGTGTCATTATAACCAGCGTTGCATTGAGCGCTTCAATCAGAATACGTAAGAGATCACCATCAGCACCAGACGGATCATCGTCACTGATGTCCATGTAAGGAACTTGAATAAACGTCGAAACTACGAGCGGACAGCCGTAAAGATTTTTCAATTTAATCGGAAACATATCTCCACAACGATCTCCGTTCTGTATACAATTCTCCCAATTATCCAATTTCGTTGGAGGAGAATTCTTGCAATTGTGACCAAAATCATAGGTGTAACCAATCGCACCACAGTTTGGTTTGTGTTTAATGAAAACAACATTTGTAATTTTATGATTCCATAACATTTCAACTGCTTCTGTTTCATCACAGTCATTAAACTCGTTCGATTGGCAGATTATCAAAAACTTACCAATGTAATTGAATTTATGGTCTTCTAGCCATTCTATTAAATAAATCACATCGTCGATCTTTTGTCCAAATAGAACAAATTGTTTTGTTATTTCTGAATATCTCGGTTTAAGATTGACATTGGCAACTATAGCGGTTTTGTTATATTCTTGGAGAAACGCACTCACACCGCAGGATACTGCTGAATTTAGCAGTACCAAAGTAACATAGTGCCATTTGAAATTGTGGAACGCTATTTTGGCAGCGCTTTTTGCTAGATTCTCTATTCCATCACAGTCATCTAATTGTATATTCGTTTCCATAAGGCTATTTATCGACATGGCTTTTGTCACGTTCGTGTTAAATAACAGCAATTGAATAATAACTGTGGCTAATGTACTGATATTATCGGTTTTGGAAATCAGGGTTGGGGTGGAATACGATTACGACAATAGATGATTACTTTGTAAATTGATAAATGTTGATGATGTTGATAATTTCTTTTATGTGTTGATTCATACATGTATTACTTAAAATGATTTTATTTATAATTATCCGATTTTATGTGAAAGATTTGTTGAAAGCATAGCTGAGTCGTATGGTTTGACGGCAAAATAATATTACATAGACCTAACTTAAAAATACTGCAACTTTAATATGATATTCAATCAGTAAGAAACGAATTGAGTTCTTAGACTATAAGGATCTAATTATTTTAATTAAATAAATATACTATGTTTAATTAGACGATTCAAAAGTGCTTGTAAACAAACACTTTTGAATCGTCATTTAACAAACTATATTGAGTGCAATGCACATGTGGCAGAATTTCGATGAAATTAATCACATGCAGGTTTCCTCACGATGTTTTCCTTCACCGCCGAGCACGAGATGAATTATAATCACAAATTAAGCACATATGTATATAGTGGTGCCTGGATTTGAAACTGCAATCATCGGTCTCTCATCAATCATCTCAGTTGTTAGTAATACAATTATATATGTATGTAATATTGGTGATCAAGAAGTATAAGCTCCACGCACACACTGAAAGTCCGATTTATGTTTTAGTTGGCTAGCTCGCTGCTAGAAAGTTATTGATATTTTTTAAGAAATTCTCAAAAGCAGCTCATAATTAAGAAATAGGCAGTGTTTTCCAAACCTCAAAAAACACATTTTTGTGCATGCTTTGTTCTTATTTTAGTAATTGTGACACATTGAATAGAACTATACTTCTGTTATGTTATACTATTTTAAGAAGTTTAGACATAATTCAAGAACCAAATGTAATAAATAAATATTATGAGGTTACGTTTTTTTTAATGTAATTTGTATATGTGCTGCAACCCTGACTTATAAAGATTAATTTAAAAAATATAGCGATTATAACAGCAATTATAATCATATAGTTCGCTACGAAATGTAAAATAGTTTTTATTACACCATAGTTATAAAATATGTACAATGTACATGCAAATTGTGTTAATACTTTTAGATATACATTTAATATATTACTCTTAGTAAAATACCTAATACACCGGTTTTTAAATATATGCTAAATAAGTTAAAAATGATAGTAGCTCTATGATTATATTGATTATTTGTAGTACGTTTTATAGCCAGGCTATTCGCGAACCGCGTTAAATACATAAAGTTCATATTGCATATTAGCTGTGCCTGCAACCTTGAACGCTTTGAATTTAACAAAAAAAAAATATTATTGTAGCCTTAGTTACTTCTTATTATATCAGTTATCTGCCAGTGAAAGTCCCGTAAAAATCGGTCCAGTCGTTCCAGAGATTAACCGGAACAATATAATTATATTTTGGTGTACCGTGTATACATATGCATTGAGTAAAAAAGGGCTATTTTAATTATAAAAACAGACACTCCAATTATATTATATGTATAGATTATAATGCCTACATTAGTCTTTAACATTTCTCAATGAATGGGCTATCTAATGCTAAAAGATTTTTTACACTGTACTAATAAAAATTAACGAGTTCTACCAAACAATTATATTAATTAGATTTATATAATTATGAATGATGAGAATAAAAAAAAATCAAAGTGAACCTAGTAACATTTTGATACACACAGATTTAAGATAACGAAGCCAAATTATTTATATTGTTTTTATCAGGCGTGCATAATAAGTACAGTCGGCAAAACAATATACATTTTATTTTTAAATAAAATGCTTCGCACGGGTGCAATATTGATTCTAAATATACTACAGAGTTCTTGTTTCTTTCCTATATTGTCCATGTATTTATTTAAAAAACCTTTCCCTGAAATAACCCTATCTATTAAAAAAACTACATCAAAATCCGTTGTGTAATTTTAAAGATCTATACGTACATAGGGACAGACAGCGGTAAGCGAGTTTGTTTTATACTACGTAATGACGTCATTTCTTTACAGCACATGTATTTAGTTACATATTGAAATTGTTCACTCAAATGCGACTTACCCAACGTCCTAATTATCTTTATTTTCAAACATCAGAATTCTTAATTAATGACGTTTGTACGTCATTAATTAAGAATTACGTATTTCGAATAATTAATTATTTTCACATTTATTCTTATGGGTTAAGTATAAATACGATTATTTCATCATTAAACGTTATCAATAAGCAGAATTCACCAGAATAAACCGATTACCATTCTTTTTGGCCTATTTACTAATAGCTAGTTTCTGCCTGTGCGTGCAGGTACAAATCGAATTTGGGTATAAGGTCTGTATGACTTGTTGCCATGGCAACGTGTGCGGGAAATATCATCATAATCGGTTGATTAGTTTGTGACAAACAAAACATTTCGCATATGGGTTAAAATATTGAATCGATAATATGTATAATACTCCCTAATCCACTAAATCTATATCATATCTAAAATTTTAGTACATAATATTTTTAAATTAAATCAAATCAAATATATTTCTTTCTAAAGTAAAGTAACAGCCCGTAAATTTCCCACTGCTGGGCTAAGACCTCCTCTTCCATTGAGGAGAGGGTTTGGAACATATTCCACCACGCTGTTCCAGTGCGGGTTGGTGGAATGCACATGTGGCAGACTTTCGATGCAATTAGACACATTTACCCCACTCTAAATTAGAAGATTCCTCCTGATTCCTAATGGTCACCACGCCCGTTAGATACAAGAGTTAAAGCAATACTACCCACAAATGATACGTTCCTGATGGGTTTGCACAAAGCCCTTCTATACCTATAGAGAATTATAGAAGAAATCTAAGATAGACCCGATCGAAGGCTATCCATAATCATAGATCGTTAAAAGTTATGATTATTCAATCAACAACATACACGTGTATGACTAGTCTAGTCAATCTACTTGATTTATTTTAGTTTTTTTTTTTTAATTCTTTGATTTCATATAAGTATATTTAGATATTTGTTATATATAAATATATTATTATATAAATATATATTTTATTTAGTATATTATATTTTTTTGTATTTGCATTATGAATTCAAGCTCTGAATCATTTTATTCTGCAAGAGATGATGATGACGACATATCTTTTCTTAGTACTGATGATAATTTTCAATTACTTGGAGATTTACTGTCTAATGAATTCTCACATTTTCGTAAGAATTTAAATATTTGTCACATCAATGCACAAAGTGTTCCAAGTCATTTTTCCGATCTCTTTTCTACATTTAACCAGGCATCCATTCATGCTGTTCTTATTTCCGAGACCTGGTTAAAACCTTCTCTTCTTTCTACTTCTTTTTCTATACCTAATTACATCTTAATCAGGAATGATCGAATCGGAAAAACTGGTGGGGGTGTTGCAATATATTTAAAAAGTCACATCCCTTACAAACTTATCTGTCAATCAACTTCCCAGTATACCGCATCATCTGAATATTTATTCATCGAGATAGATGTAGGCACCAAGATAGCCCTCGGAGTGGTCTATTGTCCCCCCAATATCAATTATTTTTCTTCTCTTGAGTCCCTCTTCGAGAATCTGATGCCTAAGTACACTAATGTTATTGTAATGGGGGATATCAACACTTGTTTGATCAAGAATAATTATCGGTCGTCTAAGCTCAGATTTTTACTAGACTCCTTTAACCTCCAGGTTTTACCGCTCGCTGCAACACACCACCTAATCGACGGTCCCGACAGTCTCTTAGACTTAATTATAGCGTCTAAAGGTGACTTGGTCTCTAAATTTGGTCAGTTTCAGCGCCGGAATTCTCTCACCACGATCTAATATTCGCCTCCTTTAAATTCAGATCACCTAAGCCCAAACCCAAGATGCTGCTGCTGCGAAGCTACCGTTACCTAGATCTCGATAGGTTATTGGAAGATGCTACTCTTATTCCTTGGACACAGATAGAGGTGTTGTCGTCAATTGACGAGAAGTTACATTTTCTGTGCTCTAAATTAATTCAATTATTCGGCCGACACTCGCCTCTACGCCTTGTTAAAATAAAAAAAAATTCAAACCTTTGGTTTAATGACGATTTAAAAAAAGCGAGAGTCAAGAGGGATAAAGCCTTCCGTAAGTATAAGAGGGACCGTTCTGCTCTCAACTGGTCAGCTTATAAAGCTGCAAGGAATCGCTGCAACCAGTTGTGTAGAAAGCTCAAACGCCGATATATCTTTGACAAAACACGTGAATCTTCTCCCGAGGAAGCTTTAAAATTTTTAAATACCCTCGGTATTGGCAAGTCTCAAACTTTCTCTGACCAATCTCAATTGGATTTAAACAATCTCAATCTTCACCTCCAGTCCTCGACTTGCAAACTAAACTTTCAACGCTTTCTGAAATACATGGCTTGCCTAGAATCACTTCCCCACCTTTCAGCTTTTCTCCTATCACGGAGGATGATGTTAAGAAAACCATTCTTTCGATCAAATCTAAGGCGGTTGGTTGCGATGGAATAAGTCGAATTATGATTACCCTTATCCTCAATTTTCTAATTCCCTCCATAACTCACATCGTAAACTTCTCCTTTTCCACGAGTACATTTCCTGAGATGTGGCGCAAGGCTTTTGTTCTCCCACTCCCTAAAATATCAAATCCTTCGCTACCTTCTCATTTTCGTCCTATAACAATCCTCCCCTTTTTATCCAAAATCCTGGAGTCCATTGCACACCAACAAATCTCTTGCTACCTTCATAAATGCGACTTATTCAATCCACTCCAATCGGGCTTTCGCCCAGGTCACAGCACAACAACAGCATTGTTAAAGGTCACGGACGATATTCGTATTGCCATGGAAAACCAGCAACTCACAGTGCTCGTGCTAATTGACTTTAGCAATGCTTTCAATGCAGTAGACCATGACCTCCTTCTTGCATTGCTTTCCCATGCTAACTTTTCAGAATCTACTGTTGAATGGTTTTCGTCTTATCTTCGAGGGCGCCGGCAATCCACACGCATTGGTCAACTACAATCTGATTGGTGCGAAGTGAGTGCCGGTGTTCCTCAAGGCGGCATATTATCTCCTCTGTTATTTTCTGTTTTTATAAACGCCATCACTAAAATTTTAACTTCGCACTACCATCTGTATGCCGATGACTTGCAGCTCTACGAACACTCTGCTGTTAATGATCTTGCCGCGGCTATTAACTCCCTAAACGATAATCTCCACCGCATTTCTCTTTGGTCCGCTAAATATGGTATCACTGTCAATCCATCCAAGTGTCAAGCCATCATTATAGGCAGCAGGAGACAGTTAGCTAAGCTAGATGTTCTGACTCTGCCCTGTCTAAGATATAATAATATACAAATAGAGTTCAGCAGTAGTGTTAAAGACCTCGGCATTATCATTGACAGTAAACTCACTTGGGGGGAACATATTAAAGAAGTTTCTCGTAGGTTTTACGCCACTATGCATTCCATGATGCGTTTAAAAAATTTTTTGCCCATGGAAACTAAAATCCAGCTTGTTACTACCCTCTTGGTTCCAATTCTTGATTACGGTGACTCCTGCTATCTAGATCTGTCGGAAGAACTCCTGCAACAACTTAATCGTCTCCTTAACACTGGCATTCGCTTTATCTTTAGCTTACGCAAATTCGACCACGTTTCTCGTTTTAGGAAACAGTTACACTGGCTTCCTTTACGGGAACGTAGATATACTCGGGTTCTATGTCTTCTCTACTCCATTCTTACCGACCCTAATGCTCCCACTTACTTATCCTCTAAATTTTCTCTTCTTTCCTCTACTCATAATAAGCCCTTACGATCCTCTCAATACCTTACCCTTTTCATACCTTCCCATAAATCTGGCTTTGTTTCCAACTCTTTCTCTCTAGTTGCAGCCCGGCTTTGGAACACTTTGCCAACACCGCGTGATGTCTTTTCATCAATACCATTCTCATAATTGGATTCATATATATATATATATATGTTTATATGTTAAATATTTATGTACTTATATATGTATTTTATGTATATGTATATTTATGTATTTTATATTATATTATGTATAACATTGATTTAATTAATTTACTGTATTATTATTTTATATATTTATAGGTGTCTATCGCTATGTATTTATTTTTCTTTAACTTCTGTGCACACCCTACTGACTTCTCTCCTGCACTATTCTGGGTTGGCTGGCAGAAAATGCTGTAATAGCGTTAAGTCCGCCCTTTGTACATGATTAATCTGTGCAATAAAGAATAATAAAAAAAAAAAAAAAAAAAAACATAAACATGACAGTTCAACGAGCGGCCATATTTGATTTTTATGGGTGCGTACAGTGTGTTCGTTATAACATTTTGAAACAATAAATAATAAAAAATCAATGGAATCCACATCAAATAATTATTTGTTTAGTTCTCTTTATTTTAATCAAGCGAAGCTAGGTTTTCTGTGACATGACAAACAAATTTTGTTAGCTATGAAAATAAATAAGCAAGAAGCATCTCGTGTTGGTGAAAATTAAAGTATCTTGAAATATAGGAACAGACATCTATACATATAATAAAATTTGAATGTCTGTTTGTAATATAAATAGCCCTCTTTTACTCAATGCATATGTATGTAAGGTACATATACCAAAATATCATTTTTTGTTTGTCTGTCTGTCTGTTTGTTCCGGCTAATCTCTGGAACGGCTGGACCGATTTTGACGGGACTTTCACTGGCAAATAACTGATATAATGAGGAGTAACTTAGCTATGTTGCGGGCTCAGATAGTTGTCAATAATATCATCATATGTAGTATATCTTCTTACAGATAAACTAAATTGTATTTGATTAACTGTGTCGTTCTCATAAAAAAAGAATATCAGAAAAACTCTTATATATATATATATATATATATATATATATATATATATTTAACAAATTTAATTATAGGCTTTTTTGCTTTCCACTGTACATTACAAGGACAGCGAAGGCTGCTTGAGCATCTTTATAATTGATACAAATGTCGCCTCTTCACGTTCGAAGTCGTTTCATAGTGTTTGTGAATAAATCTGGTTTTTATTGTTGCTGTAATTATGGAAATGAATTCGAATCACGTGAGTTTGAATCTTTATTATTATTTCGAAGTTCACCATTGTTTAAACACTAACTCAGTAGTTCTCAAACTTATTTTTCTAGTGGATCACTTTCAAAATTTTATTGGTTTCGGTGGACCCTTGCTGCTACATTTCTACCACATTCTTAAAGTCGCCAAAAAATTAAAATTGTGTCGCTTCTGAGTTCTGTCCCTATATTCCGATAGGTAAACTAAAAACGAAAAATTGTACATTTTCTAACACTATACTTATTAAAATAATAGAATTACAAGAAAAAAATTATCAGGTAATATAACTATGCTTACATTTTTGCTCTTTACTATCAAAAGCAGATAAATTTTCGTGAATCCCCATTAACATCTTATGAACCCCCATTTTTTATTCACGCCTACGTCCCCCATTATGTCTCGCGTGGAACCTGGACCACTTTGGGAATCACTGCACTATTACTTTTAATTGTCGTATGTACTTTTGAGGGGGACGATAGATTTTTGTCTCATTATAAAATATTTGATACTAACATCATCAATATGTGTACCTATATAAGGGTTTTTTTTTAAATTGTTTTAAAGAATCCTTTCGCATTTCTTATGCGATGGCGTTACCAAATATATACATTAATTATATTATTTTTCCTGCTAAATAATTCATAGTGTAATATTAAAAGAATATCTAAATATTATGAATAAAACACACTAATACAGGAATTTTATTTGTACATGCGACATTTTTCGGCATTCATAATAATATAATCTGACATTAAAAAACCGACGGATTGACCGAAATATATTTTTAAAATTTTATATGTAACCCTTAACATAAATAAAAAAACGACTTCAAAATAAGCACAAAATGTTATAAAAAAGGTTTTACAGAAAGTAATAAACAGCTAAATTTATTACAAACTCCTTATGAGCCAAATAATAATCCGAACACGTATGCCATTATCAGTAATTGCGGGTTGGAACTCAGACGAGCACCACATATTTCTCATGGCCTTAATATCTAGGCATACATATAAGCATAAGTAAAATTGTCATTTTTAAAATACCTTTGTCATAGAATCCACTACTGATACTTAAAGTCCTTTATTCAATAAAACATTATACTTACTTTTCATTCAATGGTGGTAGTTCACCAGTTCAAAAAAATGCCCTAAATTGAGAAAACCAGCAAAAGATACTCAAGCGGGTCGTTATTTAGTTTGACACTTATGCTATTTAGATATATTTTATATAAATATAAATAGTGTATATATAGTGTGTACAGACCAAGAAATTAAGTGTGATAGTTATACGACCTCGTGCTCCGCTGTGAGAGAAAACAGTATGAGGAAAAGTGATGGTAGAAATACCAAGTTTATATGACTCCAAAACTCCGATAACTTCGGAAGGAAATCATGTCACAATTGTGTGCGAAAATCCACTAAAAATCATGATCTCCGAAGAGACGGAAACTGTACTGATTTTAGTGGAATATTCCGGTGTACTGGACCGTACTAATCTTCTCGGGTACCGGTGAGTTCCATATACACCGACGCCCCTTCACTTGTTCAAACGCGTAACGCGTTCTTCTTATAAAGGAGACAAAACCTTAGCCCAGCAGTTGAACATTTGTAGAGTTGTTCATTTGACTAAATGAACAATGATAATGTATCAAAACGTGCAAAAATCTTATCTAATAAGCGGAGCAGTTGATGTTGTTATAAAAAAAACCTCATGTTTATTAGACGTAAAGACTCGCTGGGTTGTTGACCTCTCGCTATTTTTCTTCTGACAATCAGCAATACAAAGATTTAAATGAATAATGAAGAACATACGAAGGGCCAATTTTACATCTTCCTTAAATAAATAAAAAATCCATCAAAATTTTAACTATATAGGCAAACGGACAAGCAACATAGGCAACTTATAGTAAGTGATCAGTACTTCCTATACTGTATAATATAACTCCTGCATATTGCGAATGCGCCACCAACCTTGGCAATTAGATGGTATATCCCTGTGCCCTCAGTTTTCTTAGAATACAATACTATATATTAATATATATACTAAGCAGTGTTGCTTAGAAATAGAGATGACCAAACATGCCTGCACTAAATATACTAAGCAAAAACCATTAAAACATAAAAATACATACACAATATAAATTACAAATACAACTCAGATAACGATGCTACATAATATTGTAACCTAAAACTAAACCAGCTACATATAACATTGCTAACCTTTTTAACATAGTAGCATTATACTTACAAATTGTCAGTCAAAGAACCAGCTATAATTGCTCAAAATCAGGATGAGAAGTAACAAAAGAAAGTCGACGAAATAAAAAAAAGATGATTTCTGCGTTCGGGTCTTGTAATAAAATCATTCATTCAGAAAAAAACATGGGGTACCATAAAAGAGTCTGACAAAGTATTCCAATATTATAAGGACAGAGTTTTTCTATTTAATTTCAAACCACGGGCTCACATTTGAACAATGATTTTCTAGTAAACAGATATGTCATTAACGCGCAAAAAGTGAAGACTAGAAAACGTCCTAATTGGGACGTTTGCCTTTAGTCGTTTTCATCATAATTATGCCACGTAATACGTTATAATACATCATAATTATGTAGTAATACGTTTTGCGTAATTAAAACATAGTTATCCCTTTTACTTATTGTTTTTATCAAGCTATCCTTTTTACTTGTAACGAAATGTAAAATAAACGGTCCCCGGCGCGGCACTCTTTTTTCTGTTGTTTAGTATGGGTATAACATATCTGTTTATTAGAATATCAATGCATTTGCCCGTAATTTTTTACATTATACTTTTATACATTTTGGCGTTTTTATTTTATATTTTTACTGAACATCAGCAGATTTTTGTTGGACTTCAAGTTGGTCAGAAGACGTGGCCCACACTGACATTTTTTATTTATATTTTAAAATAATATATATGTACAGTCATATTAAGAAAACCTTCGTTACTTTTCAAATTAATTCCCTTATCAAGTCTTAAACTCTTAGTCCCTTTTGAATCTAAACATCAAATCATTGCGACGCAATATGTCATTCTCGATCGGTAAAGCAGATTATCGCTCATACTGAGCACGCGAAAATAGATCTTAAGGTGACGAACCTTTTCTTACCCCCTGTACATAATCTATAACAAATAAACTATAAGTAATTATTTTAATCCTATCCATGCCCTAAGGGTAGAGGTTTTATGTCTAAGAGGACGTTTCAATTCTGCAGATCGTTGCTATGTTCACATTAATTAATTTCATAAACTAAATACAAACGTGTTTAGAAAAGCATCCTTAAAATTTCAATTGAATTTAATATTAACTGCCATTTCCTACGCAGTTAGATTACCCTTGTAAACAATCATAATCATTTTATCTTATTGATATAACCGAGATCTTTAATTACACGTTAAAAATAAATAATATTTTCTGCTTGTAATCATTAAATACATAATATATAGATAAAAACAACGTATAACTCATTGTTCTGAATGAAAAAACGTTCTATGTGTTTGATAATGAAGCGAAATGGTTCCGTATAAAGATACATTCACTTTGGAATTTGTCCAAGCTCATTTGGGTAGGTACTTATAATCTTCCACCAAACAGTACCAGTACTGTTGTAATTCGGTTGGAAAACATAATATCTCACTGCATCACTGTTATTAGGCGATGGTGGCCATCAATTAATTACTTGATGGTATGTCATCAAGTAGCTTCTTGGTGGTAATGCTTTGTGCAAGCCCGCCGGGGTAGGTAACACCCATTCATCAGATATTCTACCGCTAAACAATAGTACGCAGTATTGTTGTGTTCCGGTTTGCAGGTTGAGTGAGCCAGTGTATCTACAGGTACAAGGGACATAGCATCTTAGTTCCCAAGGTTGGTGGCGCATTGACGATTTAAGGAATAGTTAATATTTCTTACAGCGTCATTGTCTATGGGTGATGGTGACCACTTACCATCAGGTGGCCCATATGCTCGTCCGTCAACCTATTTCATAAAAAAGTAACCTGTTTTTCAGGCTGCCAAAAGAAAGATTAGTTTCCTTATCATCATCCTCCTACCCTTATGCCAATTTTACTTGGAGTCGGCGCAGCATGTCTCCTTCTTCCATACTTCTCTGTCTGACGTCATCTCCCAAGTAACATTCTTTCTAACCATATCATCTTTCACACAATCCATCCATCGCTCTTTGGTCATTTTTTAAAACTTTGTCTCTCTGATTATTTGTTCCCGCTTGTCTCTGGAACGGTTGGATCAATTTTGGCAGAACTTTCACTAGCAGATAGATGATGTAATAAGGAGTAACTTAGGCTACAACAATAACATTATAAATGAAATAAAAATCCGACATAAACATTTAAATATCAACATAAAATTCACAAATAAAATGCACAATGTATTCATAATAATCCATAGTAATAGCAATAATTATTTATTACAATGTATTTAATCGTGATCGAGACAAAGGTAGCATAACGATAAAAGCGAATACAATCGATAGAAGGAAACGACTTTTTGTGAATACGTCAGACGAACGTCGACGTCTTTGACTATGATTTTTTAACAATATGCGAATTACGAGAAACATCTGCTTTTTGTTATTCTGAATTTGTTTTTTTGCATTCATTATAATGCCGCGCTCTCTAATTAATTTTATAATCTGAACAAATATACTATTCAATGTCTACACTTGGTGGTAGGGCTTTGCGCAAGCCCGCCTGGGTAGGTACCACCCACTCATCAGATATTCTACCGCTAAACAACAATACGCAGTATTGTTGTGTTCCGATTTGAAGGGTGAGTGAGCCAATGTAACTACAGGCACAAGGGACTATATCTTAGTTCCCAAGGTTGGTGGCGCATTGACGATGTAAGGAATAGCTAATATTTCTTACAGCGTCATTGTCTATGGGTGATGATGACCACTTACCATCATGGCTCATATCCTCGTCCGCAAACCTATTCCATAAAATAAAAAAAAATCTACCTTGAATATTATTAAATTCCAACACTGTGTGTGTGGGGAGGGGTGTAACAAAGTGAGTTTAAATATTATATATATAATATGTATAATATTATTTTGTTCCACTTTAACTGCCAAAATACCGTCAAAAACAATTAAATTTAAATTCTAAGGTTATTTTTTATTATGAAAAAAACTTTTATTTTTTTGCCTATTATTAGAACCGACCCTCCAAACAAGGGCGACAACTCGTGATAATAAATACAGCTGGGTATTTTTTATTCTATTTTTAATAATTATTTTTTCAGTTATCCGAGACACATACTCAGATCGAATTTGATCCAGCATCCAAACCGCCTCCACAGCCTCCCCCAGATGACGGAACAAGACGAAGATTTGTGCTCCATTCAGAGAAAGAGCCTTACGATTTCGTTGCCCACAGACAGATCGCGAAACCAACAAAGTTAGTATAATTTCGTATTATATCATTCAAATTTAAGTATATTGAAGGACCCTTGCAACTTGGTGGTACTATGTCGTGATGGTATATTTATATCATTTTTTATCAATTGATTTCAATTATGTAAACTATTCAATGCACCTATAGAGATGTATCACCTTGAATACTACCTATATTAATTATTATTTTAAAATGTTTAGTGATAAGGCTGTATATGTATATGTAATAACCTGTCTTCAAAAATTTTAGCTCTGTATAACATATATCATGGAAGGAGATGTTCAAATAAATCATACAATTTTTAAAATAAAAACACGCATTGCTTTTGTTGTTGTCTTTCTTAGCGTGTAATATATTGATATTTGTTTTATATATAATAGTTTAATAGTTCTTCTGCTAGGCCATGCAAGAATATCATCGCATCATTCATTATTAATTATTAACTGTCATTCGTGGCTTCGCATTCTACAGTAAGATATAAAAATGTAGCCTTCCTAGTAGAGTATTCTTGCTATATGGCAAATGAGATGGCACAGTGGTTAGAACGCGTGCATCTTAACAGATGTTTGGATTTAAACCCAGGCAAGCACCACTGAATATTCATGTCCTTAATTTGTACTTATAATTCATCTCTGGCTCGGCGGTGAAGGAAAACATCGTAAAACCTATATATGTCTAATTTCATAGAAATTCTGCTACATATGTATGTATTCCACCAAACCGCATTGCAACAGTTTGGTGGAACATGTTCTAAAACTTCTCCTCAAAAGACAGGAGGCCTTAGCCCAGCAGTGGGTAATTTACAGGCTGTTGTTGTTGTTATGACAAATAGCATCAAATTTGGTTCAGTAGTTTGACCATGTAAGAGCAACAGACATTCAGATAGTACAAATTATTTCCAAATTTAAATTGGTTTGATCAAATTTTTAAGGTCATGACGATACGAATATTTTATAGTATGCATTTATTTTTCCTGTTCGATAGATTTAATTTTGTTGTTATAACAAGTTATCTTGATGCATTTCCTTGTTTCAAGTAAACAAATTCAAGAATCAAATCTATAACCTCATTTTGTTTTTGATAATGTTATGTATGTACGCAAAAACATAAATGATTTTCCCAAAAATTGTGACGTACATTCCATTAATACTAGGAAGAAGAATAAACTTGTTACGTCTAGTACCCGATTACATAGGGTTAGTAACTCTTTTTTGGGGCAATGTATACGTTTTTACAACAGGATCCCAGAAAACGTTCAATAATATTCAATTATAAAATTCAAAAGAATCGTTAAAGAGCGCTTGTGTGCTAAAGGATATTACAGCACTAATGATTTTCTACTTGACTGCACACCTTGGTAATGAGATGATCGTCTCCAGGCTGTCAAATAACAAAAATATGTTTATTATTGTATATTGTAAATTGATATTAATATATAAACAAATAGATCCCGCTGAGTTTCTTTCGCCGGTTCTTTTCAGGTCTGCGGTATTCTATTCCGAACCGGTGATAGATTTTCGACTATTAATAAGATAGTATAAACACTTCCATTTTGAATAAAGGTTTTTGACTTTGACTTTTGATTAGCGAATTCATCTATACATATAATAAAATTGGAGTGTCTGTTTGTAATATTAAAATAACCGCTTTTTACTAAATGCATGTATGTATATACATGCATTGCAATATTTTGATATAATATGTAGGTACATATTATATCAAAATATTTTTTTTACAATTTTTTTCTGGCTGTCTATTTGCTCCTGTTCATCACTGGAATGGCTGGGCCAATTTTGACAGGACTTTCACTAGCGGATAGCTGATGTAGTAAGGAGTAATTGGACCACCAATTGAAAGAAGGGAACAAACGCCACTTTTCGACGTATTCACTTTTATACACTCACACATTCTTTAGACGAAGGGCTAAATATTATACATTTAAGACAGGTATGTCGGTGAATAAATCAGGATATTTTCTGCGAAACGGCTGATGACAACTAGTAAAACGGCGTATAAAATTTGTGCACGTAGGTATTTGGATTTCCTAGTCATTAATTTTTAATATGTAATAATATCATAAATACTAGTTAGATTGTAATCACATTTATACAACAACAACAGCCTGTAAATTCCCACTGCTGGGCTAAAGGCCTCCTCTCCCTTTGAGGAGAAGGTTTGGACCATATTCCACCACGATGTCCAAATGTTCCAATGCGGGTTGGTGGAATATGTTCCAAAGCCTCTCCTTAATGGAAGAGGTCTTAGCCCAGCAGTGGGAAATTTATGCGGGTTGGTGGAATACACATGTGGCAGAATTTCTATGAAATTTTTCACATGCAGGTTTCCTCACGATGTTTTCGCTGAACACGAGATGAATTATAAAGACAAATTAAGCACATGAATCATCGGTGCTTGCCTGGTTTACCCGCAATCATCGGTTAACACGTTAGCTGCCATGGACGAAATTGGAAAATTTCAAAAAAATGTAACCTTGTTTTTTAGTTTGTTTCGCCTTAGGAGGGCAAAAAATAGGTAATGGCTTCATATACATGACATTACCTTGTATATAAGTCGTTATTTACAACTGGCGGTCACATGAGCCCGACATGGCCTGAATGTAATTATTATTTCATTTACGCCACGCGGGTCACTCCGGCGGACACTCGATGCCCCGCCCCATTTCGTCGCGCGAGCCACGTTTGACGAATCACTGACGCTTTCTTCAAATTTTTTAGTTTACCGGTAATTGGTCTAGGTGAAGGTCATTATATCGTGTTTTGACTATTGTTTACTTAATTATTTATGCAAATAACGGTATTTGTGTATTAATAACATGCAATAATGTTTTCTGATGACTTTGTGTTACAACAAGACGATTTATTGGAAATCGAAAACATCGAGACACAATTCGCACTTCAAGGTGAATCACAGTGTAATCAGGAACATGATTCCTCAAGTGAATATTCGGATGACTTACTTTTGGATACACAAAGAAAAAGAAAAAGACGTCGAATTTTGTCGGAATCAGAATCTGATGCGGAGGACTCGTTTGTAAGGCCGTCATCAGACGGGGCTACAGCTTCAAGTAATTGGTCAATCACAACAGGTAACCAACCAAGAATCATTCCTTACACAGAAGCTCCTGGTTTGAGACCATTTCAGTTAAGGTACTCGATGCATAATGCAAACCCTGAAGACTTTTATACTCTAATGGTACCTGACAGTATTTTTGAATATATTGCACATCAAACTAATCTTTTTGCTCAACAAACAATTTCAAAAGGGGGTTTAAAGCCTGGTTCTAGACTGCACATGTGGAAATCCACGGATGTTGAAGAGATTAAAAAGTTATTTGGCATTATTATATACATGGGAATGGTGAAGCTACCATCTATGGCGCTATATTGGTCGAATGACCCGATGTTCGAACAAAAGTATGTTAAAAATGCAATGAGTCGTAATAGGTTCGAGCTGCTTCTCCGTATGCTCCATTTTGCCAACAACGAAGAGGCTAGAAGAGGTCATCGTCTATATAAGATAAGCGAACTAATAAGTACCCTCAATAAAAATTTTGAAACTCATTTCACTCCTAATGAGTCGCTATGCGTTGATGAAAGCTTAGTGCCGTTCCGTGGGCGTATTATATTCAGGCAATACCTAAAACAAAAACGACATAAATATGGAGTAAAAGTTTTTAAGCTATGTACAATCCCTGGGTATACATATAAGCTGGAGGTTTATGCTGGCAAGCAACTGGATACTTCAAATACAACGCCAACGAATGTTGTACTAAATCTTTGCAAAGAATTGTTTCACAAGGGTCATACTATGTACACAGATAACTGGTATACAAGTGTGGAATTAGCTGAAAAACTATTAGAAGCTGATACTCATTTGGTTGGGACGGTTCGAAAAAATAGAAAGAGGCTACCGAAAGATGTTACTCAGAAGAAGCTAAAGATAGGAGAACACATTGCCCGTGAAAATGAAAAAGGAATAACGGTAATGAAATGGCGGGATAAGAGAGAAGTGTTGTTGCTATCGACAAAGCACACAGATAATTTTCGAGTTACGACGAATAAACGAGGTGTTCAAAAAAGAAAACCTAAGATGATACTGGATTACAACGAGGCTAAATCAGCCGTGGATTTGTCGGACCAAATGTCTGCTTACTCCACTCCACTTCGAAAGACAGTAAAGTGGTACCGAAAGTTAGCATTCGAATTACTTCTCAATACAGCTGTCGTAAACGCTTTGGTACTGTACAAACAAACGACAAATCAAAACATTTCTATAGTCCAATTTCGGAAGGCGTTAGTTCATCATTTGATGACTTCAAATAAAGAAAATCAGACCACTGCATCACGGCCGTCCCGACAAAAGCATCGACTTTTGTCCAAAGAAGGCAAGGCCAAACAGGTCCGAAGAAATTGCCTTGGATGTTACAAGAAGAATGTGGAAACTCTTGGCAGGCAAACAGCACGCAACAGAACAAAAAAAGTTGTAACCTACTGCCCAAGCTGCCCCGGGGAACCGCATTTATGTCTGGATTGTTTCAACATTCAACATCGCTAAGTTAAAAATTTCATTTTGTTTTTTTTTTACTTTAATTCCTTTTTTATATAAAAATTACCAATTGTCTGATAAACATTAACATTAAACTATTATTACAATAAACAAATGAGTGCAGGACTTTTTTTTTACCTGTTCAATTACCAGTGTCTGTAGCTTCCCTCTAGATGCGAGTTCCATGCCCGGCAGTGGAATATTTTGTATGCTACCTTTTCCATTTATTACACTTTCAAATAGTAAAAACCGCATCAAAATCCGTTTAATAATTTAGAAACTAGGGAAGAAACAGACAGTCGTGGAAAACAGCTTCGTTTTACGCCATAGAAAGATTCAAGTAATTTAATTTTTTACTCCATCTTTCCAAATTTTCACTTAAGTTCGGTTGCTACTCTATTTTTACTATAGTACTAGGCCGCGCGGGTCACTTCGTATGCCGAAATGTAGCGTATACGAGACCGCCGGCCCTCAGCGGTCAGTTGAAGTAAGGGGTGTCGTGTCGGTCACCATTGTCCGACGCGGCCCGAATGAAACATTTACTGGCGGTCACCATTGTCCGACATGGCGACTAACGTGTTAAGATGCACGCGTTCTAACTTCTGGGCCATCTCGACATTTATACAATTTTCTTTAATGCAATTCAACTCATCTTATACGTGTTCATCTACATCGTCACCATGTATTATAATATAATAATTAAACATTTTTGCCATTAGATAATACAAATCGCTATGTCCTTGCATTTGAATTCTGTTATATCTCCGAAAATATTCATTTAAACTACATGCTGTACAGGGCCGTATTAAATATATAATACGTATAAGGACTAACACTTAAAATCGCTTCGAAAATAAACCATTACTTATCTTAAAAGGAAATGAATAAAATTTGTTTATTATAGGTAAGAAGAGTTATACCATCCCGGACTTTTTTGATACATTTATTTAGATCTATCTCGTAGGGTTCGCCAGTATTTGCAATGTAAACGCGAAAAATATGGGTCTATTTACAATATTACTTTAGAAACTTCTAAAATAATCAGTATCTCTCTACTATATTGTGCATGTATTATACATATAAACTTTCCTCTTGAATCAATCTCATGTTATCTCATCAACATCCGTTGTGTAATTTTAAATATCTAAGGATACATAGTGACAGACAGCGGTAGGCGACTTTGTTTTATACTTTATAATAATGATTCTATAATAAATGAATATTTGTTTTCTATTACAGCACGTTAGAGTCAACTGGACATTTAATAAAGGGCTGCCTGGGGGGTGGCATACTCGGCATACACGAAGCATACATGAAGTGTGGCATTTGGACATCGTTATTTATCACTATTATATTTGGAGTCTATATCGCATACTGTGTAAATGTAAGTAGGTTCATATTCATTGGTAAGAATGCCAATCATTTTAAAATGAAAATAATAAAAAAGTTTGAAGTTTCAGGAAGGTGTAGAATTTTTATTTATTTTATGTAATATACATAGGTGGACGGGTCAATGGCTATTCAGATGGTAAGTTGTCACTACCACCCATAGACTTTGGCGCTGTTAGAAATATTAACCCCTTCCTTAACACGCCAAACTCAACCAACCTTAGGAACTAAGATGCTATGTCCCTTGTAACTGTAGTTACTCGTCCTTCAAATCGTAAAGTAACAATACTAAGTATTGCTGTTTCCCAAAATTCGTTCTTGAATAAGTTCTGTGATAAGAAATAAAAAAGTAAAAACGCACAAACAAACAAATTAATAATCCCCTTAATAAGCTTCATATTTCTAATTAATGTTTATGATAAAAAAAGCGTTGAGTTAATACCTGTTGACTTCCAAGCAGGATATATTAATTTAAATAATTGTATTTAACTAACTTGACTTTTATTTTTTAAATGTTGAAAAAAGAATAACTACTGAGTTTCTTGCCGGTTTTTCTCGGTAGAGTTTACTTTCCGAACCGGTGTAAGCTTCAATCAATTGTTAAATGATGATTCACAAGTGATTGTATAAAGTGTATTTATATTTTGATTAAGATCAGCGAAAGTAATCTTCTCTATGTAACATAGGCGGAAATATTTGAATAGCTTTGCAAAAAGGATACATTTTAATTAATTAAATCCTTCTTCGTCGTCTATATTTAAATTTCGAATCTTGTTCCATAAACGTACTATGAAATAAAGTATTATTTTTAGTTCAAATACAAATATTTATTACCACTGCTATTATAAGAAGTTATGTTATTTTTTCTCATAAAATAATCTTGCTATATTTCTCGATGTGATATTATCTAAACTAAAATTATATATTTATGTTATGAGATTTTCTCATACAAATCATGTA
Organism: Vanessa cardui; assembly: GCF_905220365.1. Taxonomy (NCBI): domain Eukaryota; kingdom Metazoa; phylum Arthropoda; class Insecta; order Lepidoptera; family Nymphalidae; genus Vanessa; species Vanessa cardui. The sequence goes on from NC_061148.1 coordinate 5,900,777, forward strand.
AACACTTCGGAGCACTTCTTTAGTTATCAAACTAGAAGTGATTTAATAACAAATGAATTGGAGATGTTTATCGAACAAATATGATAATAATAATAAATGTTTATTTCATCAATAACCAAGACAGTACCATAACATCTCAAAGTTGACTTCCTCTTTTGAGTGACATGAGCTCCCGTGCCAGAAGAAGTCGCTCTTCCTCAACACACTCATCCCTTTATTCAAAGTTATAAGATGAAACAAGCTAAGAATTACAAAAATATATATAATAGTTAATGGCAGAGCGCGCGAGCGTGTGTGTCTCTCTCTCTCTGCGTGTGTGTGTGTGTGTGAATACACTTGTAAATTACGTGTGAAATTTTCATGTGTAAATGGCTAACTGTATAGATATACAATCCAATTTACAAAACATGATAAATATGTTTGTTTGATATCAACAATGAAATTTCCTATTTTTATATTCTCCGAATTAATAGCTCTTTAAGGAATAGTGATACGATCCATCTTGGATTTTATATATAACTAGCTGATCCTGTGGCTTTACCCATGCAAAATTTATAAGACACAAACTTTCAAACCCCATGTGAGCTCTTTAGGAATGGAGTTTGGTAAAATTATTCCTTAACGAATGTCTACACCCTATGAGAAATCCACATGATTTCTTGATTAATGAGTAAGTGTTTCGCTGTAAATATCCTATACGTGTATCTTTGTCTCCATGGTGAAGGAAAGCAATTTTGATTTTATCGAAATCTTGAGATTTTTTTGGGAACAAGACGCAATAAAACAAATTAACATTTTCTTTTAATAAAGCGTAAGCAGCTTTCTTCAAACCTACCGAGACGCCTTTCGTTGCCTATATAAATATAGATACATATTTACATATATATGTATCTATACATCGATGGCAATGAGTAATTAACATTTAAAAAAAATAGTAATATTTCCTCAATTCAATTACAGAGTTACTAATAATATTCCTATTTACTTTTAAGCTAAATGTGTGTTAGAAGTAGGGACGACAAAAACCCAAAAACCGGGATTTAGTGATATTGACGCTACAAATAATTCTCCGTCTTTTTGTTCCCTAGTTACTCGTAAAGTCAGCTCAGACGCTATACAAAAGGCTGCATCTACCACAGATGTCATATCCAGATCTCGCAGAGGCTTCTCTAGAAGTTGGACCGTTTCCTAGTCTGAAGAAGTACAGTAAATGGTTCAGGTAATTCGTGTTATGACTATCTTGGTGAACATACACTCAACAGTTCTTTATATATAACAGAGTGGATATAATATTTGAAGAAACTGGATCGTACCTGTAGTGTACACAGATCTGTAATAATATAATAAATATTATTGGACTTATATGTATATTATCTGTGTATTTATGTATCTGTCCTCTCGAGTGACACACATAATAATAACAAAGAAAGCGCGGGGATATAAAAAATATGATTTGGGCGCGGGTGAAGGCGTTGTGTGTGCACGGAGAGTGGATATTTAAATATATTTATATGTAACTTGTAAAACGATCTTACAAGTATATATGTGAACATTCCAGGGGGCGACGAGGATAATTGTGAGTTATTTTTTTATGTTCTTAATTATAGAAAAGGAGATTCCCAGGCAGATTTATTCACTTTCCTGAAAAATTTTAACTGTATCTATGTTTCTAACTGTTATTTATTTAATTATATTGATGCTCAAAATACACTACAGTACCAACTAAAGATCCCAAGGTGGAATGAGTATACGTACCAAGACCGACATAAAGATATATGCAACAATATTCGTTATCACTAATCTAATCTACGTGTAATTATTTCAATTGAATGCAAACATAACAATTCTTCATGATTAATTAATTTACATTACATCATTAACTTTAAGTCCTTAAATATATATAAATATGAAATGAAAAAAGTTACTGCATAAATCTTGACCGCGTGGCATGATGTGGCAGGAATGATTTCAGCATTTTCTTATTGAATTACAATTTCGATTCTCTGGCCAAAAGAGCGTCCAACGCTCGTAGCAAACGGCCGCCGTGCATGCGCCTATCACGAGCATGTCGGTGATACAAAACTATAAGGTTTTCCTGTACCAAAAAGTACCCAACGCGGCTGTAGAAGTTCACACTTAAAAAACGAACCAGCTCTCCTGTCCTAGTAGAAAGCAATAGAGCGAGTTGTTCTACTTTTAATTAAGCTTTTTTGCTCTACAACTCCAATATAAAATGCAATATCAGATACAGAATTTTGAAATAGTACGTGATGACTAAGTTATAGTCGAATAACTTTTAAATATTTTTAACTAGATACGCAGTGGATTTAACGATATGCATCGATCTCTTCGGCGCTTGCTGCGTGTACCAGATAATAATAGCGAAGACCATCAAAGAGGTCGTGGAAAGTACAACAGACGTGCCCGTTGGTGACCAGAACATACTGAGACTCTACATCTTGACTCTGCTCGTTCCAGTACTACTTCTCTGCATGATAACAACGCTGAAGTATTTGGCACCATTTTCTTTATTGGCGGATGCGTTTATTGGTAAATATAGTTTCAAAGCTATTAATCACATGTATCTTTATTTAAAATGTATCGTTGATCGTTAGGTCTCGAGAACCAGAAATAGAAAGAGTACTCATAATATATGAGGTTCGTACAAAGCTATACCACCGCTTTTTTAATATCGTAGTATCTGCCCAAGACTTCATGTTTTTGGTTAACCAAACAGATGAAGCCGTGAGTGGATAATTAGGTGCTTGTCCTATTCTGTTTTCTGTGATGAATCCGTACGATTTCATGAAGATCGATTCAGTATTTATGATGTGAGACCATAAAAATATTAAAAGTCACTTTCTCATGTATAATATTAGTTTAGCTATGATCAATATGACAATATTAACTGTAGTCGGGATAAGAAAAGGTTCGTCGCCTTAAGATATATTTTCGTGTGCTCAGTATGAGCGATAATCTGCTTTACCGATTGAGAATGACATATTGCGTTGCAATGATATGATAGTTAAAGACTTGATAAAGGAATGAATTTGAAAACTGACGAAGGTATTCTTACTCTGTCGGTACATCTGTGTACGCTTTACATATACTTTTTTTATATAAAACTAGATGAAATGACATAATTACCATAAATTGTTAAAAGGAAAAAACGTCCAAAGCTGTTGATTGTTGAAGCTTGTTGATTTCAAAAGTTAATTCTATCATTATTGATTTTTCAGTGGCCTGCGTTGTCGCGACCGTGGTTTATGGCTACCAAAATGCACCACCATTGTCTTCAGTGCCAGCGTGGAAGGACACGATTGGGTTCTTTGAATTCTGCGGTATCGTTATCTTCAGTATGGAGGGCGTTGGAGTTTCTCTACCGATTGAGAATAACATGAAAGACCCAACAAAGTTCCCATTAATATTATGTTCCGGTATGTTTTCTATTGCTTATATAATTTATTAATAAAATATGTAAATAAAACAGCACGTAGTTTTTGCTCTGTCACGACGCCAATTTCATCACATTGGTTCACTGCTACTTGGTGGATAGATAAGCGCCTTAGTCAGTTCTGGTGCGTGCATATTTCTTTTCAATGTTGTTCTTCAATGGTAAATATAAAAACATAATAGGTCAAATGCTTACATTAAAAACTCAGCACTATCTTTCCAGATCAATTCCTAAAAAAAGGACTTACTTACTTTTTTTGTAATGCATCCTAATGAAAAAAGTAACAGTAGACTTCTGGTGATAACTTAAATGTAATACAACTTACAACTTTGTCAACAATGATAACATAAAAATACCAAATTTTCCTTTTGAACGCTTTAGATATGATCAAGTCAATAGCTCCGTCTCCATTATGTTGTTTGTGTACTGAAATGTAATTAAAATCCTCGATGATTTATACTTAAACTTGATTCAATTTTATTTTTATAAATTCATTAAGGACCAAAACACTATTATCTATTAATATTAGGGAATAGTCAATTGTGCCCAACGTTTTGTGCGGAAGAAACATTTCATCATACCATCTATATAAAAAAAATACTTAATACCAAAAAATCATATTATAATAGTATTTAATCTCACTAAATACCATATATGATACTCTTTTCTATGCCTATTTATAAAGCTTAGTTTGTATTTAGTGTTACTCAAGTGTTATGTCAAGCACAAGGAACGCATCAATTTAGATCATTGCACGGAATAAAACCAACACGTGCACCTTCATTCAAGACCAATCATTGGTCTATAAACAACAGCTGCTAACAGCAGATTGTACCTAAACACAATTTATTTACGTACAGTGCACTATAATTTATTTATTTGTTGCAGGAATGGCCGTAGTCGTTTCTTTTCTAATGTTAGTAGGGTTCTTTGGATACTGGGGTTTTGGAGAAAATTCTATATCACCCGTAACGCTAAACTTTCCCACTACAACGTGAGTTATTTTTTTATTTACCAATCTAAACATTTGGTGACTCCTGTCCTGAGCTATCGGACATGATTATTTTATTCTCTTATGAGATTACCTACTGTATGGGTGGTAACATCACAATATTATTGCGCTGGTGTGTTTATTTTTTAGAGTCGTGATAGCCCAGTGGTTAGAACGCGTGCATCTTAACCGATGATTGCGGGTTCAAACCCAGGCAAGCACCGCTGATTCATGTGCTTAATTTGACTTTATAATTCATCTCGTTCTCAGCGGTGAAGGAAAACATCGTGAGGAAACCTGCATGTGACAAATTTCATAGAAATTCTGCCACATGTGTATTCCACCAACCCGCATTGGAACAGCGTGGTGGAATATGTTTCAAACCTTCTCCTCAAAGGGAGAGGAAGCCTTTAGCCCAGCAGTGGGAATTTACAGGCTGTTGTTGTTGGTGTGTTTACGTATATTCTCTCATAGTCTAACGAGATCGAATAATCAGAGACAAGAGAACACGAAAATGCCGCCAGCTTCTTGTTTTCAGCCTGGCAATAAAATGGCACTGTATTAGAGAGTTTTACGAGTGACAACTGGCAAAACGTCCTTATGTGTTTCTAGTATATAAATGATGGGTTGTAGGACTCGCCGGATCTTGTAACGCCTAGTTCGCCACATCACAACGGGATACACAACAACAACAGCCTGTAAATTCCCACTGGTGGGCTGAAGGCCTCCTCTCCCTTTGACGAGAAGGTTTGGAACATATTCCACCACGCTGTTCCAATGCGGGTTGGTGGAATACACATGTGGCAGAATTTCTTTGAAATTTCTCACATGCAGGTTTCCTCACGATGTGTTCCTTCACCGCTGAGTACGAGATAATTTATAAAGACAAATTAAGCACATGAATCAGCGGTGCTTGCCTGGGTTTGAACCCGCAATCATCGGTTAAGATGCACGCGTTCTAACCACTGGGCCATCTTGACTCTTACACAAAAAATAAATATGGGGTACCTCACCCCAACTCTCAGAGATGCATCACGAGATCGCGTATACATGCTACTGTGATGTTTCCTGTACTTACGATGAGTAACTTAGTTAGTGGGACTACTGCTTTAAACTCTAATATGTGACACTAAACTTATTTCAATCATATTAAATAAACCTATAGAACCGAAATATCATTAGAACATAAAAAACAAGCGCGCGAAACTCTTTCTATGAGCTAAATATAACATAAATAAAATATTCCACAGTATAAATACAGATAAGTTAAATTTTATTTGTTTTTCCTCAGATTTCCAACTATCCTCAAATGTTTGATGGGCGTGATGATCTTCATAACGTTCGCTCTGAACTTCTGGGCACCTTTCAACCTGGTCTGGTTCTACATGTCCAAGAAACACGATCCAAGTAAACATTGGCTATGGGAAAGGATATACAGAGCCACATTCGTCGTCGTGATAACAGCTATTGCGATTGCCTTCCCTAATATTGGGAATTTAATGGGTTTGGTAAGTTAATTATTTAATTTATAATAATTAATATTAGTAGTGGCAACACTGCCATTCAGATAATTAATACGAATTGTTTCAAAGCCGAAATTTTTATTCATTAATATACTAATTTCTTTCACATTGTTATATGATTTCCAATAATCATTGAATGTTTGTTTTAAAATAAAAATATTACCTAAGGCCTGTATTTGAAACGATTATATCTAATTCCATATATATCATTTAAGCGACTTTTTCCAACATTCTTGGATTCGACACAAAGGCAAAAATAATGCTCTGACACACTTTGACAGCTAAAATATTGAACCAAACTTGATAGTTTGTTGTTAAACAAATTAAACCCCAAGGAAGGACATACATGACTTTTTTATATCTAAATCTTATAACTGCATTAATATTAACATTAAGTGAATGTTTCACAACTTTTATGGTACTTCTACATATTCCGATCTAGTAATACGAACAATTAATTAATTTATTGTTTTTTTTTTTCAGTTGGGTGCATTTTGTTTATCAAACATGGGTTTCATATTCCCAGCTTTAATAGATCTGCTCGTTATATGGGAGAGTCCGGGTCTAGGTAAATGGAAGTGGCGTCTGTGGGTCAACGTCCTTGTTATTTTGTTGGGGATATTATTATTTGTAGCTGGAACTTATTCTAATGTTAAAGGTTTAATAGTCAATTTGTAAATAAAATTAATATTTATGTATTTTTTTTATTCTGAATTGCCTGTATAATTCAGACCTTTGCTTGAATGTGGTAAGACGTTTCATTAAATGGCCAATTAACATTAACAAATTAGCTGCGACATATACGCAGGCTGTATGTCTTTGCTAGGAAAATGTATATACACATATTAAATAAAAACTTGATTCCTGAATTAATAACAACATGTATTATATTTAAGTTATTTATTTTATCCATAATATTTGACTCTAAATTGGTAATCATGTAATAGTCGTTAATTTTAAATATAGAACATAAGCATTTTATATAAAAAAACAGAATGAATTAAACTCGTATAATGGAATTAAATAATATAACAAATTTACAAACAAATAATTTATTTCAAAACAAACGTTGATTATTATCTCTCGTGTATTATGACAAATAGAACTCTATTACAATAGAAATAAATCACTATTTACAGTAATCATACACAATTAAATCAAGGCTACATTTTCTCCCTCTAACATGATCACCATTGTATTTCTATCTCTTTCACACACGAGGGACGCAAAGTGAACTATAGAGTGGGATGCCGAATTGAAACTCAAGGCGTCATTGCATTAGTAATGATTATTCTATCTTTCTCACACCTGGCAGAGACGCATAGAATTAAAGTGGGATCATTCCAATTTTAAATAACGAATGTCACATGTAATGAAAAGGTAAATTAAATCAGAGGAACAATGCCTAAAAAGAATCAATTCAAATATAGAACGCTTTTTATATTTAAAATAATAATCTGTATTTACTATTAAAATGAGACATTTAGTGTTTCATCGTAACGTTGTACTCACATTCAATCTCCAAAGAGGTTTGATTACCACAAAAACCATTAATCAAAAATCATATTGCATCCTTGTCATATTCATGACAAACGATTGAAACAGGAAATATTACAAGAGAAGTTACATAACTACCCACGAACCCAGTTTACTCGAGGCATAACTATTACGTACAGTCAGAGTAAGAAAACCTTCGTCAGTTTTCAAATTAATTTCTTTATCAAGTCTTAAACTCTTAGTACCTTTTGAATTTAAACATCAAATCATTGCGACGCAATATGTCATTCTCGATCGGTAAAGCAGATTATCGCTCATACTGAGGACACGAAAATAGATCTTAAGGTGACGAACCTTTTCTTACCCCGACTGTACATATGCATCCCATACAATAGCATACAAAATATATATTGGTCTGCGCACAGATTGTATATTAACCTTAAAGGGACAAGATCTCGTCACTTGGGCCGTAAAAAGCTCAAATAAGTCCCTTTTTATGGCTATATTCTTGAGCCCAAGGAAACCTGACATAAGGTCTGCCTCATCCTTTATTTAACTGATATTATTTCATGCATATATTGAAAGACAAGTTCTAAGAAAAAGTAATAAGAAGTGTTTTAGTTTATATTGAACGTTCAATCTCACAATTATTTCAAAGGTACCGTCTACATATAAATCTAACATGAGACCACATCACATACACTACTCTGATCCCAATGCAAGTACCTAAGCACTTGTGTTATGGAAAATCAGAAGTAACGACGGTACTATAAACACCCGACCCAAGACAACATAGAAATTTAATGGTAGTCTACTTCGACTCGGTCGGGAATCGAACCCGGGACCTCGCAGGTCGTCGAAATGACCTTGACCTGTATATATAGCTGATGTTTTAAATTGAAGCGTTTAATTACCTCACACAACACCCAAACACACATAAGTATAAAAAACTATCCAATGATATAGATTACAATCGTTCTAAATTCAAATTTTATTACTAGAACTAGAATAAATAACATCGTTTTATTATAATTAGGACACTATGTATCACCGTTTCATTATTTAGTGAAAAACAATAATCATACAAATATCGACTAAAATAAATTTAATTGCTACTAAAATTTATTTCAACTTAAAAATAAAATAAAACAATTATAAGTAGTTAGTAATTATTTACATTTCTTAAATCGACGAAACATTTTATAATCTGTGTATTACTAAACTACAAAGAATATAGATTAAAAAAAAATGAACGCTGAAAATAACGGTAGATGATAAAATTATATTTAATTATATTATAGTTGTTCTTACTTATTGCTTTTCCTGTTCATTTATTTCCACAATAAATTTAATACATCGGCCAACATCACCAATAGACCAACACATTGGTAACAATTTTGACATTGTTTACACTTGGCGGCAAAACTTTTATTTAATTGCCAGTAAATAAAACTATTTTTCATTTCTAAAATAATATTTGAAACAATAGACGATCAACAAACATTACCAATTTTCTTTTTTCTTAATTTGTGACGTTTGTAATAAATTTTTTTTAGAGTATTGTCAATTATTGATACTAGCAAAGGTATCACACATTACTGATAAATTCAAACAATAGTCTATTCACCTTGACTACGAATTAAATCATAAAAAAATTATCTATAGCTGTATTTAATTATAGACTGATCTATATCTGATATATATATATATATATGAGGTGTTACCCGTTTTGCTTGCTAATGTAATTCAAAAAATGAACAGTTCATAACCATTTACGGCATCTTCACGTCAATGGGTCAATTTCGTACCGATACGTAGAAAGGAAATAAGCATACAGATTAAAAAAATAAAATAACAGGAAATAACTGGAATATACATATAATAGATATGCTTTTAAATTAAAACAATATTCTGTTATTACCAAGAAAATTGCAATCACAGTTACAAAGTCGATAAAAAATAAAATACTTAATTTGGAAAGGAACTTAAGTGAAGAAGATGTCAAAAGATGTATGAGGAGGAAGATGGGTGGGGCGTTACACTGATAGAAAGGATCGAAAAGACGATATATGTATACAATATAACTATTTACTTTTGATAAGTATATTTATTTTACATATAGGTAATAAATAAACTACTATTTATATATGTGTATAAATCAACCTAACAACTATATAAATTATTTCCATACAAATCTAAAATCGGTTTGGTTGTTTGTTGTGTTCTTATGTTACGGTTTGATCCCAATTATTTAAAAAAAAAACTGCAATGTGCGCCATTAAAAAAAACCGACTTATAAATCAAAATCCAACTTTAATTTCACATAACTAATATTCTATACAATGTATAGAATTATTATATTTACATTCTATACAATTATACATTTAGAAAAATCGTTTATTTATAAATAAATTAATACACGAAACACAGCCGATATATTTATTTAATTAACTTTATAATTTTAAACACACACACGATTTTAGTGGCTTAAAATCGTGTTACATAAAGTAGATTAAATGATCCGTTAAACGGGAAGACACATACGGGGCGTATGTGCCCCATTAAATCACGTGTATACCGATTTAGCCCCGAAAGTGCCCCATGTAACATGCGCATGTTGACATTCTTTTTTTAAAACATGAAGTCTTTAACAAATATATCTAAACAATGAGGCATTATTTTTGTAATACCTAATTGAAAGAAATACTAAACCACTATACGTAGAACTTATAGCAAAAGATGCAGCGCGTTTCGGAAAAGGTTTTATATTATTTTCATAAAATCTTCGTAGTTACAGACGTTTTAAATTTAGAATATATATGTGACAAATGATAATTTCATGTAATCATACCAGTATACAATTATTGGCCCAAAAAAGAAACTATTTATAAAACAAAAGATGGTGACTGTCTTTTCTTTATAGCCACTTTATAACCATTTATTTTAAATTTATCTTGAATTTTATTAAAGTATTAATTTTATGGATCTTTAATACAGTATAATATAAGGAAAGTCAACTAATTGGACTTAAGTTATGTTGTATAAAGTAAATACTCCATCAAGTCACATCAGATAGTATATAACAGTGTTTGGGGTAATATGTGGTATCCCAAGGTAGGAAGGTTTCCCAAGTGGTATTATTTAGGAAAATTTATCGATTGTAAGTGAGCAAGCGTATCAACAGAAACAATTATATCTTAGATCATGAGAAAATATGACACTTTACAAGATAATTATGGTAAAGTACCAATAACTATATGTATATCTATAAATATATAGGCAAAGATGAGTTTGTGTTTTTATTTCATAGCTATTGACGGGTTATAGTAATTTTTTGATTATTTACATGTCTAGAATGACTATAAAAGCAAAGAAAGTGTATAGTACGACACAACTTAGATGTAGCATCGGCTAATTCAATAAAACCTATTACTGACGATTTACACAACCAATAGAAATAGCTACCTATCGCGCCATTCGACGCTATTCGTCGCTATATATTCTCGCATCAGTTCAATCCGAGAAAGCAAGTGCATGTAAATCGACGTGTCAAATTGACGAATATATTCGATCATATGATATTACGCGTTATTACGTTTGTGTAAAGATCATATTCACATAAGAAAAAAATATTGACAATTTGGGATAGCGTACTCAATTTGGATGTGATCGGTTTTACGAATTTTGCCGATGCTACATCTAAGTTGTGTCGTACTATACACCATGATAGCAAAGTTGCCTCGTATATTTTGTTTCTTGTGTGTTGCGACACTTTGATCTAGATACATAAATAACGAAAAATAATACCCATACAAAAAAAAAATAAAGGAGTAGAATAAAATAACGTTTCTCGTTACGAAAATAACGTTACAAATCGTTATTTTTATTTTTAAACATTAACCGCTTTGTTCCTCTTCCAAATTCAAACTCGGCCCCGTATCCAATATGGCTTCCGCGCTCGGTATCACTATGACATCCCTCACGTTATTAGCACAGGCTATATCGCAAACACCGCTCTTATTGTTATCACACGTATCACACGAGATATCAACATCCTCTATTTCAACGCTGACTTTCCTCTCCATGTATTTAGCGATATCTATTTCATCTTTCGGAAAATCGTAACTCTTCTTACTCGAATTCGAACAGAAGTCAGTTATTTCTGAACATATCCGCTTAACGTTATCGTCGAGACATGCGTTACACGTTACTTCGTCGTCGTTATTGCTCGATAATCTCACTAATTTCTCGTCCGAAATGTCGTCGTCGCCCAGTGTGAACTGCACTTTATTTTCCGTCAATTGTTCGGTTAATTTCGCTATTTCTGAGTCAGAGTTATGTGGCTTCAGACTTTGGGAGCATTCCGATTTCGTTAATTTCATATTGTATATGTTCGATTCGCTTCCCATTATCGACATCGTCGAATCGTTTAACGATAAATCCTGGAATATCGTACGTGTCATTTAATTTACCAATGAAATACTCAAATGTTAATTTGAAATCTTTTAACGATTTTTACTATGAGAATATTAAGTGTTGCCACTTACTAACATTAATTACATACAAACATATTTTTTTATGAGACTATAGGCCACCTGATGGTAAGTGGTCACCATCACCCATAGACAAAGACGCGGTAAGAAATATTACAATTACATCGTCAATGTGCCACCAACCTTGGGAACTAAGATGTCATGTCCCTTGTGCCTGTAGTTACACTGGCTCACTCACCCTTCAAACCGGAACACAACAATACTGAGTACTGTTATTTGGCGGTAGAATAACTGATGAGTGGGTGGTACCTACCCAGACGGGCTTGCACCAAGCCCTACCACCAAGATATAATATTTCAAAAATATATCATGCAGATTTTTATGTCGATTTCTTTTATGATAATATTTTTGATAATTATTTATTTCCGTAAATATAAGTTATAACTCACCTGATCTTCGTGATAACTTCCAACACTTCTAGAATGCTTATGTCTCTTAATATTCGCCGTCTTCTGAGGAGTGTGGTTATCAACCGATTCCTGTCATCATTAAAATTACATAAAAGTAAAGTAAAGTAACAGCCTGTAAATTTCCTACTGTTGGAATAAGGCCTCCTCTTCCATTAAGAAGGTTTGGAACATATTCCACCACGCTGTTAAAATGGGGGTAGGTGGAATACACATGTGGCAGATTTCGATGAAATTAGACACATGATGACAATATGACACAACATCACATACATTACTCTGATCCCAATGTAAGTAGCTGAAGCACTTGTGTTATGGAAATCAGAAGTAACGACGGTACAAACAACCAGACCCAAGGCAACATAGAAAACTAATGGTAATCTACATCGACTCGGCCGGGTATCGAACCCGGGACCTCAGAGTGGCGTACCCATGAAAAGCGGTACACACCACTCGACCATGGAGGTGGTCAATTCTGCCACATGTGTATTACACGCACAGTGGAACATCGCAGTGGAATATGTTCCGAACCTTCTCCTCAAAAGGGGGAAGAGGCCTCAGCCCAGCAATGGTAATTTACTGGCTGTTGTTGTCTTTTTTATGTTATATATTGGCGGACGAGCATATGGTAACCTGATGGTAAGTGGTCACCATCACCCATAGACAACGACGCTGTAAGAAATATTAACTATTTTTTACATCATCAATGTGCCACTAACCTTGGGAACTAAGATGTTACGTCCCTTGTGCCTGTTGTTACACTGGCTCACTCACCCTTCAAACCGGAACACAACAATACTGAGTACTGTTATTTGGCGATAGAATAACTGATGAGTAGGTGGTACCTACCCAGACGGGCTTGCACAAAGCCCTACCACCAAGTAAAATCATAATAATTACCTTAAATCTATTGAATTGTCTATATTTCCTCTCAGATGGCACGAGGCTTCGTAAGGACTGCGTCCTTGGGCAGAGGCTGTCAGCTAGCCAGCGATATGTGCCGAATAACTTCGACGTATCCGTTCTGTAAAGAGTAACTATTAAAAAACCAGAGGTGATGTGGTACCTAGCTGGAACGAACTTGCTTCCTCTTTATATTACGAAGCTATGCATAGATTTCGTTAGGCACATTCACAAATCTATACATATAATAAAATTGGAGTGTCTGTTTGTAATACTAAAATAGCCATTTCAACTCAATGCATATGTATTTATACAGGGTACATATACCAATGTAACATATTTTGTCTGTCTGTCTGTTTGTTCTGACTAATCTCTGGAACGGCTGGACCGATTTTGACGGGACTTTCACTGGCAGATTACTGATATAATAGGGAGTGACTTGGCTACAATATATTTTTTTTTGTTATTTAAAAGGCGTACATATTCTTATACGGTGTGATAACTACACGACAGGACACATTGTAAATATTAAATAACGAAAAAACTAAATACTACACTCCTATATTATATATAGCTTGAAAAAAAAAACAACAAAATATTTAGACACTAATTATGGAAAGAGTCTAACTAATATTTAATAAAAGACACAATTTAATAAATAAACAAAGTTTGAGAATAAATCAACGACAATAAAAAAAATTGTGTTTAAGAACCCGTGTCTCAATATTGTATAAACTAACATTATGAAACAGATGAATATATTTTTAATCTAGCAACATTACCATTGACAGATACTCGTCGTGGCGGGAAAATTTACGAATAAATATTTTTCATTGCGCATCGAGTCACATCATAAATTTAGTTAAGACCATGTTCTTTCAAATCATTACATAGTATAAAACAAAGTAGCTTACTGCTGTAAATCCCTACCTATGCTTAGATCTTTCAAATTCAAATACAACAAAACGGATTTAGAATCGTTTTTTTTAATAAATAGATTGATTCGAGAGGAAAGTTTTTGTATAAAACACATTATTAGGAGTATGGCGGACGCATACACAAATTAAATATAAAACCTTTTTATGTATTGAATACTTGTCAACTATGTTCTCTAGTCTGACGTCTGTATACATATATTGTGCACTGTCATTACGTAGACATCAAATAAATAGTTAAAATTAAATAATCGCCTTTACTTTTATTTCATCACACATGTACATTATAGTAAAGACACATTATTAATTTGAGAAGTTTCTAATGAGATGTCGTATATAAACAACTTCTGTATTACATATATTTAGTATCAGTACTGCACCCGTGAAAAAGTGTATATATTTCAGATGAGTATATTTTGAATCTGGCAACATTACCATTGACAGATACTCACCGTGGGGGGGGAAATTATCGATTTTTTTTTCAACGAGTAAAACACTATTACTACTAGTTAAGACCAGAGTCAATACAGCGTTCTTTAAAATAAAATAATGAAATAAATAAATAAAAATAAATAAATATGAGACAACATCACATACATTACTCTGATCCAAATGTAAGTAGCTGAAGCACTTGTGCTATGGAAATCAGAAGTAACGACGGTACCACAAACACCCAAACCCAAGACAACATAGAAAACTAATGGTAATCTACATCGACTCGGCCGGGAATCGAACCCGGGACATCAGAGTGGCGTACCCATGAAAACCGGTGTACACACCACTCGACCATGGGGGTCGTCAAAATATAATATATAAATATAACTTAGATTAACTTACAGGTTGCTTGGTGTGGTCAACAGACGTTGTAAGTTAGATAAAGTTGGCCTCATATCGTGCACAGTCAACCCCCGCCCCCAGAGTAGCTGGGCGATGCATTTGTTCAGGAGAAACATCGCGTAACGAAACAGTGTTATATCACCACCCCTTGCGAATAATGGTATACTGAAAAGGGTTGAATATAATTTTATTTAGGATCAGCCTGTATATATGAACTGTGATGGCCCAGTGGTTAGAACGCGTGCATCTTAACCGATGATTGTGATTTCAAACCCAGGCAAGCACCGCTATATATATATATATGCTTAATTTGTGTTTATAATTCATCTCGTGCTCGGCGGTGAAGTAAAACATCGTGAGGAAACCTGCATGTGTCTAGTTTCATCGAAATTCTGCCACATGTGCATTCGACTAACCCGCATTAGAACAGCGTGATGGAAAATGTTCCAAACGCTCTCCCCAATGGAAGAGGAGGCCAGCATTGGGAAATTTACTTTACTTTTTTTAGTTTTACTGTATATATGTTGCAGTCATCTGGTTGAATCTGCTATTTGATTGTATGTCTAACGCCTTTAATGAACGACGACACTTAATAAATAAATAATATTACATTTAATTAATTAAGAAGTAATTTGGATATATAATTCGATTAAATACTACATATACCCGTATGTATATATCATTGAAATAGAAAATCGCTGTAATAGCTGTCTTAAGTCACAAGCAGAAGACTTAATAACAAATTACTGTAAAATATCGAGGATCCATACAAAATCATAATTAAAATACTTCTAATTCAAGAAGGCCCATACAAGCACTTTAAAAGCATAATGCTATTACACTATCAACCTTAGCAGCATTCTCTTAAGATATGAAGTACGACCGAAACTTCTCTTAGCGTTCATTCCATCAAGAATTTCTGTGCAAAACTTCAACCTGTGAGATCCACAGATTTGGCTGTCGTAACTATCATGTCCATAAAATCATACCAGTATCTAATTCTTTTAACGCTAATGAATGATTCCATCAACGAGATGAATTATAAACACTAATTAAGCAAATGAAAATTCAATGAAGCTTGGATTATGATTCATTTAGCCATTGAGCTATAGATTTTTCTTGATGGTAGGGCTTTGTGCAAGCCCGTCTGGGTAGGTACCACCCACTCATCAGTTATTCTACCGCCAAATAACAGTACTCAGTACTGTTGTGTTCCGGTTTGAAGGATAAGTGAGCCAGTGTAACTACAGGCACAAGGGACATAACATCTTAGTTCCCAAGTTTGGTGGCACATTGACGCTGTAAGGAATAGTTAATATTTCTTACAGCATCATTGTCTATGGGCGATGGTGACCACTTACCATCAGGTGGCCCATATGCTCGCCCACCAACCTATACCGTAAAAAAAAAATACTTACTTTGGATCCGGTAAATCAGGTGTGATGTCTAATATCTTACTCGCCGAACCGAGCAACGTGATCTTGTAGCGCAGAGGCTGATTCAATATGGCCGCCGTTAGTGATGTCGCTTGAGCCACGAAACCGGCTGCTACAGAATCTGTCACCGGATTCGAAGCTCTAGGGTTCTCATCGCCACATATCGGTAGGGGCACGTCACATATCGACCAATTTGTTGCGTCTTGCTGCAAGCAAAAGAAAATGTTTTGTCTGTAAAGTTTTGGCACATCTAGTTTTATATCGTAACAAATTCGACGACCTCCGTGGTCGAGCGGTGTGTACACCGGTTTTCATGGGTACGCTACTTTGAGGTACCGGGTTCGATTCCCGGCCGAGTTGATGTAGATTACCATAAGTTTTCTATGTTGTCTTGGGTCTGGGTGTTTGTGGTACCTTCGTTACTTCTGATTTTCCATAACACAAGTGCTTTAGCTACTTAATTTGGGATCAGAGTAATGTATGTGATGTTGTCTCATATTTATATATTTATATTTATAAATACGACTGTCGTGCTGGTCAGACTATATTATTTCATTTCTACCCACACAATATTTTTATAACTACATTATTTCGCCCTACACTTAAATATTTAAATGCAATGTTTTTTTTTCTAGTAAGTGTTTAGTTATTTCCGTTTTATCCCAAAATTATTATTTTTTTGTATTTTTGTTTATTTTTTTCTCATGTAAGTGATTTTCTTGTAAATCTTTTTGAGAAATAAAGATCTTTAAACCCAAAGTTGAGGATGATAATTTTGTGTGATAACGTTCTCGAACGCGTCTGACGTTGGAGCGGGAAAGAGATAGATTCTTAGGCCGATCGTGCCTCTCTATCGCTTGTTCCTATCTCGCTTGCACGCCCGGCTCAGGCGGAAAGTGACAATGAGTCTTTCTTTTTCATGCATGCAACTAGCGTTTATCGATTTATAAGACGTTATCACGCCAAAAATATCCAATTTACAAAGCGACTAAACATTTCAAAGGTAATTTTAGAAAGATTGATTAAATGTAATTATATTGGGTTTCGAGTATTTCATTTATTTATTTATAGTTTCGAAACACTTTCGTCGTGTAGCGTGACAGGCCAAATACATTTACATTATACATTTATAAAAAAATAAATAAACACAGGACTCCTATATAAATATATAATATTTTTTTAAATAAAAGCAAAACACGAATGACATTATGAAAGATAAATTAATACAAATAGAGAACAAATAAACCAATAAAATTTACATTTACCTCGAATGTTAAAATACTAGCCAAATAAAAAACTATCCGGCCCGACTTTGTACTCAATACAAGAATTAGATATGAATATAATAGGCTATTTGACAAAAATAAATTGTGAATTATTGTAATCAGTGTATATTATGAGTTTAATAATGGTTATTAATTAACGAAACTTGAAAAGAATACTAAATTTATTCAAAAATCCATAAATAAAAATGCATTTTTTCAAACGTTTGTCACGTGACACAAAACGCTCCTGATTGGCCGGACTTATTATGAAGTCACTTTCTTGTTAACCTTGCCTTTCTACTATATACCACATATTAAAATACAAGAAAGTGACATAACCGACCCCATTGCAGCGCCATATTGTCCAAGTAGCGTTTTTGCGCGCTATTTAAATATGGAATTTTTAATATGATATTTTTCGGCAAATATGTACTAGAAATAAAAAAATCAACTTTTACTGGGTTCCTTAACTTCTACTAAATAATATGAGAAGAATTTTAAAAACGTCAAATAGGAGTCAAATAGTCTATTGATGAAAATATCGCACACGGTTTTTTTGTCTTTTTTTTCTCGCTGGAAGAATGCATTACACTTGTCCCTCACTTGGATTGTGCCCAGGATGACTAGTGCGTTTTGGTGGAAAAAAAGAAGAAAATACTTTCAGGATTGTGAAAGTATTTCTTTGAAATTACCCAAATACAGATAAATCGCGAGGAACACGCTACTTTTCTTCACCGCTGTACACGAGTTGAATTATAAAGACAAATGAAAATTCAGTGGTGCTTGCCTGGGTCATCAGCAATCATCGGTTAAGACGTACTCGTTCTAACCACCGAACCATTTCGGTTCAACAAACAAACTCGATACCACATTTATAATACTTAGAACGCAAGATTTAAAATTACTTAAATCTAGAAATCCTGCTTGAAAATCAATAAATTTAATCTCAAGATTATTTTATCGTCTCTTCAATATTGTATAGGTTATCCAGTTCGAACTTGTTATAACTGGTATTACCGGATTTAAGTTGTTCTAATGTGAACAACTCACTAGAAAGTTTGAGACATAAATAAACACTAATAAAATATTCAAATATGTAAAATATAAAGTTTGCATGTTTAGTGAGGCAAGGCGAAAACAAATGAAACTTATTACTAAACATAATAACATAATCTCATTGTATGTATGGGATACACTCAGAAACTACCAAACTATTCGGTTTTTTACTATTAGAAGGAGTGATTCATGAGAAAGATTTAGGTGTATAAATCAAGAGGGTTTTTTGTTGTTTGGTGTTATAATGTTTTTAAGGTGTCGACAAGATCTCACGATCGTCATACCGTTAGATGTATATGATATAGAAGGTTTACGAAAATCTTTATTATACCCGTGCGAATCCGGAAGTAATAGCTAGTAAATATACACATACTAGGACAAGACTTAAGAGATGTGTGTATCAAAGAACTACTAGTGAAGCTTTCCGTTTATTTAAAAGACTTTTTAAGAATTTCGATATCTATGACAGGATTTGTTTTGATTTCATTTAATAGTAAGTCATTTCACTGACTCACTCATCTACATTTGGCGTCAAAATTATAAAACGTTTTTTTAATGTCAAATACATTAGTTCAGTTAGAACTGGAGTTTATCGATAACAATTTACTTTAATTATTACGTTTTTTCTTTGTTAAATCGTAACAATTTAATAAATTGCAATCAAGAATCATTTTTCTCTGTACATCTACGACTGGAGCTCTTAAAAATGAGACCATAACCATTTTTCTATGTACAGCTACCATCCCATAATCACTGGGACAAATATCTGATACTGCACGGCTAAGATCTCCTCGCCTTTTCAAGGAAGTTACTTGATTGTCATATGATCACCTGATCGAACAAGTCTACATTTACTAGGGAGACTAACTAAGTACAATGTCTATTCATCTTCTCTTACAATCCGACTTGACCAGGGTCTTACAGACTCCTAAATAACTTGATGATGAAATCCAGTAGGTAGCAGCAAAAAGTGTAATTGACGAATCCTCACCTGATCAATATAGAAGATTCTAGATAATTGCATCAGTAAATCGCTTCTGTAGCTCGCCAGAGCTGCGTGAGACCTCGCTGCGAGTTCCCTTAGAGCATAACACGACTCTCTCGTCTCCTTCAACGCTTCAGTACGACGAGAGAGTGTGTGATAATTTTGCATCAACTCTGAACCTGGGAATAGTATAAAACAGTAATTTAAAACTAGACAAAAAAAGCAAAAGGTCATATAGTACACTTCACACAGTTAATAGGAAATGAGACTTAATAACGAATCGTAAAGTCATTTACAATTACGAGACTTACGCTCTTTCACAATTAACAATAATTATCTTCTAATTTAGGTAATTAACAAAAATCCGGCTCGAAGGACCAATTCTTACCGACGTCTTGATTCTCCTCAAACAACTTCGCATGTTTCTCTTTCAAACGTCTTATATTTGCTAATTTGCTATCTCTCTCATCCGAAAGTATAAGTCTCTTGAAATGTAATATTTCTAATTGTTTCGTTAGTCTAACGTGTTCCGCTCTTTGATATGGAGAAGGTTTAGACTGTAAATAACAACATATTTAATTAATATAATAAAAAAATTCAATGAACGGCAAAATAATCTATCCAGAACACAATCATATACTTGAATTTTTTTTTATAA
The DNA here is from genome assembly GCF_905220365.1 of Vanessa cardui. NCBI lineage: Eukaryota > Metazoa > Arthropoda > Insecta > Lepidoptera > Nymphalidae > Vanessa > Vanessa cardui. Next base: position 5,921,277 of record NC_061148.1, read on the forward strand.
TGATTATAAATCTATTCAGTCGCCGTACGTAAACCAAAATAATCTAATTTTTTTTGGCTGTTTTTATGTTAACACTGGTCTCATTACACGCACACTAAGACACGTCGTGATAAGAGTGTCACTCATACTAATCCATGTCGATAATTGAGCGTGGAGGAACGCCTTCGAGAGTGAATACATCTTTACTAAGGGGATACATTACAATGACATTAAGACGACAATTATATTTTGAGGATACGAATAAAACATTTAAAGTTACCTTATAGGATAAAAGATCGTTTAATTTCAACGTCAATCGGGGACCGTTTGGAACTGGTGTTTTTTCTTCTTTAATTTTACCATTTTTAACGGTCAAATCACTTTGAGACGACGATTTTTCCTTCAAACCTTCACTTTCGTCGGGCGAAAACAGATTCCTCTGAGACCTACTTTTACACTTGAGTTTCAATTCAAAATCCGAAGTCCAAGTCTCACTTAAAGCTGATTTCTTATATATCCGTTCCTTTATCTCCTGTACCGCTTCTTGTCGTTTCTTTATAGAATACTGAAGCAAGTGAAGATTTTGCAATTTCGTTGCATTGTAACTTGGCCTAATTTCCGATTTGAGGAAACTCAGCGCCAAATACCTATATTTTGGCACTCCATCGGATTCATTGCGTAAGTCGTAATTTTCGGCCGTTTCGCTCAAGTCTACTTTACTGGACAGCTCCTCTTGGGAAGCTGATTTATCACAGTTGAGATCACTGGTTGTAAATTCTCTAACATCTATGTTATCAGGAGAATGTTCATATATATGGTTCGGATCTACATTTTTCCTTTCAGTACTTTTGTCTCTTTTACTCTCTCTATGATTTAATGACATGTTCAAACTTGACGAAGATCTTAGAGTTGGAAAATTCTGCTTAAAACCTCTTTCGACCGGACTGTGACTTTTCGAATATTCCTTATCGGATATCTTCGAAAATTTTGCGGGAGAAAGCGATCTAGATTCGTTTATAATTTTGTGACTTTGTATAACTTTTGATTCCAAAGTTATCTTAGATACATTCGTTTTGGTCGACGAGTCCGACGAGAGGGACCCTTGTTCTAATTCATTTTCGGGTGGTATTACGTCCAATTTCAAACTTTTATACGAACAAAAGTAGCCACCGTGCATTTGGAAAACAAGAGTGTTGCTTTTGAAGCAATCAGATGTAAAGTTTAAAGCTAAATTGGCCCCTATATATCGGAGACCACTAAAATATACACCCCACGTTTGAATCACAGTGTCCTGCACTTGTACGCATTTCTCCTCGTCATCTTTACAGGGAGGCATGAGAATATGACACCATATCCGTATAACTACGTTTGTTGAGGACATACGCTGTGTTATTTCTGAAAGACAAAAGCAGTACATCCTAATTATTATACATCGTCTACACTAAGATGCAAATTAATATAATATACATTTTTTTGGGTGAAATCTGGTCCAACCACACAAATTTTCCATCCAAAGCATATCTTTAGATCAGAGAACTTTTTCTATATAATAAATAACAAAACAAGCGTGGTATTATTTGTACTCAAGTAAAGTTAACAAGTCGAAAGAGAACAAACTCAACCTTCTTAAAAAATATTATTTAAATTTATCATTTTACATATTAATCAACCGTGTGTGATCATTTTACACCAATTCGCTGTGTTCCGTACCTCCGTTGACTCGGACCTCAATATTATGCATATTCATTGAAAATATCACGGTCCTAAGGACTCAGCTCTCAGACGAATCGATAACAGTATTAGTGAAAACTAATTGAGTTAGCCTCCTATTGGCAACTTTAACTTGTAGGTCACTGACCTTTATGTAAAAAACCTTAATACCGATAAATTATAAGAATGTACCTACAGCTGGCATTTTTATTGCGTAATTGGCACCTCAGGCACGAAACCCGATACGAAAAAAATCCTAACAATTAAACGCACGAAATTATCGAGCTGATTATTCATCGTAGGGAGTTTCCAGTTGGGCAAGCTCATACTAATGCAAAAATTACTGGTCATTCTATGCTCATTGATAACATTGACGTGGATGAACAAAACATTTAAAACAATTGCGTTGATGGAATTTAAACCTTATTGTTTTGATATAAAGTACAAAATTTATATACATCTACATAGGTCACAAAAGCCGTGTTTAGATGAAAACTATAATGAATGTCTGTACTAAATGATTCATCTGTGATATTGATAATATTTACGTTTAACACAATATAGGTCAAATGCTATTTACTAATAATGAGTCTGTTTCTATCAATATAAAAAATATAACAATATTTTTTTCAATCGATATATGACTGTTACTCTTAGTCTAGAAAAAATAACCCCATTTTGTGCTGAGCGCTCTAGAAAACTAAAAAAAAAAATCCAGACTTGATAACCTCCCCCTTTTTGAAGTCGTTTGAAAAACAACAATTTCAATTTCATAAAATGTTGTTTAACAAGAGGAGGCCTTTAGCCCAGCAGTGGGAATTTACAGACTGTTGCTGTTGTTGTGATAACAAAAGAGCCGACTCATTTTTGCTGAGTGATACGGCACTAGTTTTCAAGTAGTGCATTTACCTCGAACATAGCTAACCACAAAATTACCCAACTAACAAAAAATAACTACCGACCAGCCCTGGCTACGCACAGATGTTATTTATTAATAATAAAAAACATTTGATATAAATATAATTTAAATGTAGCCTTATATCAATGACTTATATTTTCCCGAATGAGATTAATATCTCTATATATTACCCTGGCTATTTCATTTCATATCAAATTGTTTATATAACATAAGAGACAAAAAAAAGCCCCGCTGTTTTTTTTTGCCAGTTCTTCTCAGGTCAGGGTACTTTCTTTTCCGAACCGGTGGTAGTGTTTCAATTGACCATCAATAAGAAAGTGTAATACTTCTATATTGGATAAAGTTATTTGAGTTTTAGTTTGAATAATTCCGGAGATTACCCCTTACATATAAACAAACAAATAGATATAATTTCCAAAACAAAAATTATCAATGACATTTAAAAGTAAACATCACTTTTTTTATTCGTAGTAACAAGATATTTGGACGAATTCGCCACTTAATAGCAAAGTATGCCAATGGCAGAGGTGATCTCTTATCATCTGGTTCACTGGATCATAATATTAACTAAAATGAAATAAAGAAATCTACTTCAGATAATGCATAATAAAGTATTATATTTCTCAATACCTTATCCAACATTTACCTTGAAATGATTCTCAAATAACCAGATTTTCTTATATACAATGACCTTGATAAAATTCGTATAGATAAACAATCACTTTTATTATACTAAAAAAACACTTAATTTTTAAATTTACGTAAATATTTTTTTTTCGAGCTGAGATGGCCCAATTATTAGAACGCGTGCATCTTAACTAATGATTGCGGATTCAAACCCGGGCAAGCACCACTATGTACATGTGCTTAATTTGTGTTTATAATTCATCTCATGCTCGACGGTGAAGGAAAACATCGTGAGGAAACCTGCATGTGTCTAATTTCATCGAAATTCTGCCAAATATGCATTTCACCAAACCGCATTGGACAATGTGGTGGAATATGTTCCAATCCCTCTTCTTAATGGAAGAGGAGGCCTTTTCTCAGCAGTGGGAAATGTACAGGCTGTTACTACTACTACTATTTATTTTTTGTTTTAAATCTTAAATGTATATAAGATTTATATAACATCAATAATGAAAGTATTTTATTGCATAATATGTTGTCTTTATAATATTCTTTATATTTCTCTTTATATATGAATCACTATTTTTCTTAAATTATATATTTCAATATTGTCTTACAACTTTAGTGAACTAATTAATACTATTAAATTAGAAAGCATGTCTCTTTCACTTGCTTATAAATACATTACGATGACTTTACTTTTATTTACTTACAAAGTAATGATAAGTTAAAATACTTGTTAAAGTTACCTTCAATTCAGAACCTTGACCTACGGTCTATCTCAAAAAAGAGGTTTGTCTCATTTAAATATCTGAATACTTCAGACAAATATAAGTGTGACAAAACAATATATAAATAAACAAAAAACGAATATGTGTTACATAAATTAAATAGAGTGATCCCGTCACCATCAATGTGAGTCATCTGTGATATTTTGTATTATATCACACAGAGTTACATGACATAATTTGTATTTATGTAGATGTGATAGTAACATACAGTCTTCCCTAGGATAACATTTCAAAACCTCTGTGATTCTTGCCTATTTATTATTACACATATGCAATCCTATATTTTTGTACATATAGATTTAATAACATACATGTGTTTACATATGTTTTCATAAACAGGTATTAATGTCAAATCCAAAATGATCAATTGTATTTGCTATATGAACATCAAAAAAAAAACAAAAGTCGGTCATTTCTCATTTGCACAATAATGATAATAGTATACTTCTTACCAGAATCTATTTCTTTCCACTTGGGGTGAGGTGAGCAAATCCTCTCACTAGTGTAGAAAGGTGCTGACATTGTTGTGTGATGCAAGGTAAGATAGTAACTACACTGATGTGTACATCTCTCAGGTGGCCTTATGTTATATCCCACAATCTGTAAATAAAAAATATATATATTAAATCAATTAAAAAAGGATTTACTGTAGAAATTTGTATTTATTTTTAATTAATTGTTGCTGCTTTAAATAGTAGCCTAGACGAGCTATCAGTAGAAAAGACATCACCGGCGCAGGCAAACAGACAGACAGACAATAGTGAAAGAATTTTTCATTTATAATTTAAGTATAGCTCATTCAAATAAAATTGATCTCACAAAAGCCTATTAATACATTTTTGTTTGAAATAGCTTTTTCTTACTTACGAAATGAAGTGGTTCAGATAATAATTAACGCTGTATGTATTTAAGAAGATAGTATATATAATATAGGGCTGATAATTAGACCAGTTTTCTTAAGTAACCAAAACTTTATTTGCATGAATTTTTTTTAATGGTAGTTAATCAGTACAAAAGCAAATTTCAGCATGTATTTTCCTTAAATCCAGGGCAAAAGAAATGTTCAACAGTCAGATCAAGAGATTAATAATGTGACATCCAATAAATACTACTATAGCCCTTGGTCCTGTGTGGGGCAGTCTTAATAAAACAGAGTATATTTAAAATTGGAATTTGCTTAATAAACTGATGTTGTAGCACTCTCTTTAGTGGTATGGTAACCTTTGTCGTGTGTGGGACAGTCATTATAAACTGATGTTGTAGCACTCTCTTTAGTGGTATGGTAACCTTTGTCGTGTGTGGGACAGTCATTATGAAACAGAGTATATTTAAAATTGGAATTTGCCTAATAAACTGAAGTACAATTAAATCTCAATTTAGCATCCATTACTAGCACTTAAAAGGTATCTTTTGTAGATCATTATTAAATGCTTTTTTTATAATATACTATATACAATTCAAAATATATATTTTAAGAACATATCATATAATTCTCATTTCTTTTTCTTTATATCATTGTTTATACATTTCTTATGTGAATTTATCTTCAAAATGTTGTGAGAACTCTTCTTATCAAAGTGACACGAATTATGCAAGATGTGGTTTATCATTATGTCATTAAAATGCATCTTTTGATATACTGGTATGCTTAAGAACGATTAAGTTTTTTTTTTTACTAAATTTCCAAAGAGTTTATAAATTAAATAAGTATTTATATGCTTTACAATGAACACTTGATAAAGTTTGAGTCATGAACTATTTTGATTAGAATGATTAATTTTTCGAAATAGATGCCAAAGCACGACCCATTTTTCAAAAATGTGTCTAAATCAAAAAGTGATCTGATTACTTTTTTTAATAACATTTTTGTTCTATGCTAAAAATATTGCAAATTGCATATAATGTCTTCTATGTTCTAAACATCGGTTCTAAACAATTCCTACTATATAAATGCATAATTATATGACAATATACAAAAGACAAAACAAGAAAATGACGTATACCATGTAGTGTAGGCGTTTGTTGTTGAATTTTTAGCTTAACCAATATTAAGTTATGAATATTGATGTACTTCAATATTTTTTACGATCATAATTCTACCTGAATTAAACTACGGAGACGAAGCTGTTGAGTGGTTAAAGGTGTCCACTCTCTGCATCTTGGTCGTCCAAACATTTTAGAAGTAAACACAGATCACAACGTAATTACAATAAATATAAAATAAAAAAACTTCACTTCCTTTACGCGAAACATTAGACCACTAAGGTTTACATGTTAATAATACGCAAAATGGTAAATTATTTCAACACAATAAATAAATAAAGATGCATTGTTCAGCTGACTTTAAATTCATTATTGTCAAGTGTCAGTAATTTTGATCATGATTTTTATATAATGTTGCCATGTGCAATAAAAAATAAAATAAAATATTTTACGCTTCAAGCAGCAACATTCCTTTTACTAATATATTTTTCACGTAGACAAAATAAATATAAGAAAGGTCTCGTATTTTTTTCCAAATTTATCATACGGAATTTAACATAATACCAAATTATACTAGAAGTATCCTCCAATCAGAGGTATATTTTTATGTAGTAAATTTAAGAGCTCAATGTCAAACACAGCTTTTGTTGAGTTCATTTAATACTCTAAGTCATTATTATATCTAAGACATTATATACAAATATCTCTTTATTAAAAGAATTACCCTTAAGAAACCCACAATAGAGTACGTAATACTTACGTTTATACAGCCAGCGGATCAACGAGTACTCGTATATGTATGTAATTAATATAAAAAATAAAACAAATTGAAGGTCTGTAGAAGTACATGTTTTAATTAAACATTGGTATGTTTTTCTGTAACACATCTCGGATATACGGATAAAAAATGTGGTGAACGTGTTGCTTTATTATTTTTAATACCTTTGCAATTTTGTTCGAATCCAACCCAAAAGTCTCGCCTACCCCATTTTGTAATAAATTATTTTGTCATTCCTGCAACTGTGCACCACAGAAAAAAAACTGAGCGATAATTATATGAACTAACAAGGTGCTGATAAAATTACGATTTTTCAAAGCTTAGGTTAGTCAATGTCTTTTATATGTATTAATATATATGGTTTTACACGATAATTACTATTTAATAATTATAGTATAACTTATTTAGTCAGATGCGTCACAATCAGAAAAAGATGAAAACGATTGTGATACATCTGCGACATAATTCTAATTTAACAACTTATCTAATTCGCATGTGACATTAGCAAACTTTACTTGGCGGTAGGGCATTGCGGAAGCTCGCCTCACAAAACCACTCATCAGATATTTTACCGCCAAACACCAATACTCATTCGAAGCATAGGTTAGCCAGCCAGCGGCCTTTATAGCGGCCAAACCGGTGGGGGGATATCGAGGGATTGATTCTGTTATCTGTCTATTCTTATGAATAGGGAATAAAAGTAAAATCATACTAATTATTAACAGAAAACTCGAAACATTCAATATCATCATACAACATTACTATTTATTTTTCCCTATTCTTATTTTTTTGTAATTATGTTATGCAATTAAAAAGACCCGTCTTACAATGTCGTAAAACATAAATTAATAATTGGCTTTTAAATTGTTTAGATTATTAGTGATTCTGCTTAAGTCACCAATGAAACTATGAACAATAAAATTTGTTTTGTTTTTTTCTATACATTTTATGTACTACATTTTGCGGTGAGATATTTCTTACATATTATATAATGAAATTCCTGTCTACATATACACAGAAATTTCAATATTCAGTTTCATTTTATTTGTGTTATGCGTGTTAAATTTAGACCACACGTTGAGCATGTAGGGTCTAAAACTCATAATATAGGTACCAATCAATTTGATTGTGAATATTGTCCATAGAAGTATTCTCAATAAAGTGTATCTCGTTATATAATTACTAAGACTCGAAGAGCAAGCCAAACGAGGGTCTAGCAGATGTATGGAAGCCTAAGGCTCCACTTTTTAGAGTATACCCTCATTCTATAAACTTTATCACTTAGCAGACTTGTTTTTTGTTGCGTTTTGTTCATACAGTTTAGTTTTATTTTTTAACTATGAATTCGATCTTAGCAGTAAATAAAATATTTTTTAATGGTAGACAAGCGATGACGAAAACATCGCGGAAGTCGTTGAAAATAATACCAAGTTGAGCGCCGAAGAGGTATATATATTTTTTTAAATATTGCATTAAGCTTTATCTATTTTGATCTTTTCTAAGAATGATTTTGGAGACGAGTTTTTAAGCTATCTGTGTCATGTTTTTTTCAGATAGTGGCAGCGTTTCAACCAGAAGATAAAATCTTGAGTAATTTGAAAGATGAGGATGACGAAGATGACGAGGAAAATGATATAGTCGAACCAGACCTAGATAGTGATAAAACAATAGAAATTGTCCAACCAGACGAAGAATATGACGAAAGAAACGAAGTAGTCGAAGCTGAAGATGAAGAAAATAATATAATCAAAACAGATGAAGAGATTGAGCAAGAAAATAATGAATCAATTAAGCTAGATAACGAAAGCAATGAAAACAATGAACTTCTCCAAGGAGACGAAAGCGATGATATATTAAACGATATGGTATTCTTATTTTTGCTATTCTCATATGATTAGAGGACGACACTGTATTGCATTCTAGAAACCATTCTTGAATTCACTTTTTAAGATTCGGTAAAGAAATTTCACTTGGTGGCGTTGTGCGGGCCCATTGGGCTAGGTTCAACCCACCAAGCAGCAATACTTAATATTGATGAGTGTTCCGGTTTGAAGGGTGAGAGAGTAACTACAGGCATAATGGACATATCTTATCCCCAAGACTGGTTATTACTACTGGTTAGACTACTGGTTAGACTTTGGCGATGTGAGGAACGGTCAATGTTCCTTACAGTGCAGAATCTTTAGATTTTGATAACTTACCCTCAGACTCCTGCTCATTTTTCAACTATTCTAAAAAAAAATATAGACCTCTTCTCTAAAAAATGTGTAGTCTAAAAAATAATATGCAAACTTTGGTAACTTTCTAAATAATCACACCCCAAAAATAGACTAATATTTAACTGGAATCGTACTGAAAGGTAGGTTTGAGGTTATTAACCATATATATATACATTGAACTCAGAAAATACGAATATAAATAAAGATAACACGTCATTGGCAAAATATTTTACGCTCAACTAGCGTATATGATATCCAGAAAAAAAATAAATTCCCTTGTATTTCAATATTAAGGTACAAGAAGCAAAAACAGCTGGCGACTACGCGGATTTGTTTGGAACTAATCAGCATTATAGTATCCCTGATACGTACCAAGATTTCGGTAGAAGATTTGTCTTAAACTATCCGTATTTCGAGGTGAGTATACAAGTAAATATTTTCTTCATCTTTTAGTTGTTAAAATAGCAATGAAGCAGATGGATCTTATAGACTCTCTGCTAATTTATAATGTCACTCTATTGACTCAACGCTTAAAATTTTATACTTTACTTGAATAAACTGGCTAAATACCTTTAAAAAAAAGCGATAGAAAATGTTGACTTTGACACAAGCTGACCTGCATAAAACCCTGAGAGTATAAAGGATATTCTAGTGAAATCTATAATGAAGTAAATGTCTTGTTTACAAGTGTATATTATTTATAATATGATTTCAGAAGAAACCTACATTAGAGGATGCCGCTGAAAATGAGTTAGACAAGGCTATAAAGGTAAAACGATAAAACTTAAAGCATTTGAATTCAAAATGACTGCAACGCTTCGAAATGTAGTGTTTAGTTACTGCTTAATAAAAGAAAATAATGAACAATTTATTTACAGCAACATCTGGCAGCTAAGAAACTATCTGATAGAAGACTTTTACCGCATAAGGTATGATATATTTGAATAGGTTTTAGAGTAAAGAGATTTCATTATATTAACATAATTATTATTCCACTTGACAGGCACCACCAGAATTCGTCCTGGCCATTGCGAAACAATCAGTTCTTTTGGAATCGATGACACCAAAAAAACCCACAGATAAAATAAACAAAAAACATATTCTCAGAACCGGGGTATGTTATATTATTTCCAGCTAAGTGTAAGTCAAAGTAACTTAAGTAATATTGAAGTTACCAAAATTTATGGAAATCCGGCAACCTCCAGAGGCGAACCTTCAACCTATCCTACTAGATATGTAATGTGCTTGCCCTCTTGAAGGTTGTTGCACAGGCACACACACACACAATCAAAATATAATAATGCAAGTAAAATATACCCTCCACTATAATAGGATAAGTGCCATGCCATATTCCTCGATTTAAGTATTTGGAAGAGGATGAGAAGCTTTTGGGCTTAAATCTCAAATTTTGCCAGATGAAAATAAACATTGTTAATAATTCATTGAGCACACCCAATGAGCTTTGTCAATTTGTAATGATTTCAAACAATATTCACAGGACTATTGGGACGATGTGTGGAAGGAAGACGTTGACGTCAATAAAGTACTGCGATCATCGAACACAAACCAAAATGATTTGGTAAGACTTAAACATTGAAGTCACATAGTATAAAAACATTTTTACGAACTTTTGAGTGAGTCTCGTATTCAGCGGAATAGCTAAACATAAAATACGATACAAATATAACGGCACATTGCCATTATCATTATTGTTGGTATTATACCCATATGTGACTGCCGAGCGATCGTTGGTTGTCGGGCGAAGAGAATTAAAATCACGTTTATGAGGCTGTTTTACAATATCCAATAATTATTAGAACGAAATATTAACAGTAATACAATGAACTCAAGAAATGACGCTCCACCAGGCACGTTTTGTTTCTGCGAGATGCAAATGGATTGTTTCCATTTGGCTTCAGCTACAAAAGAGACTGAAGTCGCGTCAGAGCGAAGATACGTCAAAATCGCAATAATTTAAAAAGTCGCTATCAGATGTCATTATCGTTTTTGACGTTTCTTCGCGCTCTCAAAATAAAGTGGCGCCGTCAAATATATACTTACTTTGTGATGGGACTACACGCAAAAGCCCGTCAGATCCATTGGATAACCCACTTATTACATATTCAGTCATCAAACATAAATACATTTGCGTTCCATTTGTTCCATAGTTCCAAACCAAATTATTACTTACCATGCCAATGATACTGGGCCTTGTTGACTACTTATCGTCAGGTAGCCTATTTGCGACTATCCACAAACTCATATAAAAACCACTTAATTATATATCTCACATCACAACACAACACCTCCGGTAAATAGCCAGTATAAAATATGACCTCAATTAGACATATATAGTTAAAGCAACCTTCAGATATGAAACATCGTGTAAAGGCATACTTCGGGAGAAATATATCCGACAATCCAACCCACAATGGTGGAAACTTCATGCTTTACATCGAAACAGTACTTTGTCTAAATACATATTTTACAATTCCAGGAAGCGGTTCGAGTGGAAATATCTCCAGGTTCGAAGCTCTATGATCTCATTTCAATTCTTCGAAAGAAATCACCTCGCCTGCTTTACGTCATTAATAAAAGAAATAATGAATAGATTGGCAATTACTTTTATTTACGTAGAACTTAATACATACAATATTATTTGCATTCTTATTTTACTGTAGACAACACTGATAGAGATCTTTTTGGAGTTCCTGAATTACTAACTATTATTAGATTTGCTAACACAAATAATAATGCCTTATTTATTAAAACAAAAAGAGAAAATATAAATAGTTTCATTAAATAGTTAAATAAAATGCAGTGTTGTATTATAAATATATACATATAAATCAAGAACTATTAGTATACAATATAGCTGGGGTATTTAAAAATCGAATGGGATAAGTAAATTTCAGAATGATTATATTCCTACTTCGATTGCAAATTGCTTTAATATGATACAGACATTTATAATTTTAATTAATAGTACCATCATTAAACGGATCTTTTATCACGTTAATTACTAAGTCATTTGTTTTTTGATCCCATATACTATTCTTCGGTTTCTTCTTTTTATTTCTGTCAAAGAATGTTAACACGAGTTCTTTAACTTCACGATTTTGCGGTTTCTCTAGATAACTCACCATTTCTCTGAGATCATCTTTGATCCGATTGTCTCTTTGGATTCTCTTAATTTCATCGTACAAATACATTGTTGTCAACAAATGATCTTTCATGAAATTTATAATTTCCGTCATTCTCGCTTTATGTTGATTCATTGTCATTTCATTTTTTGCCATAATTTCTTTAGTTTCAGTAACATAGCGTATACGCGCTATTGGTTTGAATTTTTTGTTTTCATAGCCAATCAATAATAGATATTTATTATTTAAATCATTATGTAGCAGTTTTTGTTCAGAATTATCTACATCTTTGAAGTCAGTATCAAAATATTGCTCGTAAAAGTTGAATCCACTGTTGCTTTTGACGAAATGCATAAAAATCTATAAATTTAAATAAAAAAAATTACTTACAAAAACTTAATAGTACATATAAACAAATATTGAAGATTCAATTAGTATTTTATAATTAATTATTTACTAATTTATATTAAATATTATATGAAATATTTTCATCAGTATTTTACAAGCGAGTATCATTTTGTGCATTAAAAAAATATGATATTTTTAATCTGGTAAAACATTGACCCATGAAGATACCCATGGCGGGAAAATTGACTCACAGACATAATATATTTTTAAATATGTGGCAAGTAAAACGTTATTTATAATTTTTATAAAAAATATTTAAAAGAAATCTAAAAATTATCATTTTGTTTATTTAGGAGTTAAGATGAAGTTTTCACAATACGAACTCAAAAACCAATAAACAAATTTAACTTACAACATTAATGAATATTATTAATCTCATCGTTTCGCTTATCAGAAGATATTTAATCATTCTTCCACAAATATTATGATTATTGCCGTACGTAATAAAAAAAATCATTAAAAAACGACATTAAAATAAAACATCGATAAGTCGCTTTAAAAAAAACAAAAGTTTAGTGACGATAAGTCAATCAAAAAGTTATGTATAATTTATTGAAAATGCCAATACCACATAACTTCACATGGATAAATAACATCTAGAGGCATTATTAAAAATTAATTGTTATTTCAGTCAAGATAATTTTCTCATAAACCCAATTGTTGGACATAAATCAATGTCAAGCCACTTTTATACTTTTTTCTTACATCCTATCTATACTCCAGCCAAATTCGATGTGGAATGTTTAATAACAAAGCGTTGCTTAGCAACCAACGTCAAGCAGATCCTCAAAACATTTTTAGAAATATGTACAACAATTATTTTTGATGTTAATAAAAATTAAATTTGATGATTAATAATAAAATATTTAAGACAAAGGACTAAGCGCATTCTTGGTTATAATTATAAGACTTATGATCATCTGGAATAATGTAGATCTCAAAAATAATACCTCCAATTTTAAAATGATATCAGAAATTACCTCGTAGTTATATAACTCGCTTTATTAACTTTATCTATCGCCTCCCAAACGACAGGACTCATTAAGATTAATTTGAAACAGTGATTTTAGTGCTATATTTATGCTAGCCAAAACAAGATATCTTTTTTTTAATCTATGTGTAATGAAACGTTGTGTGTAATGTTAACATTCTCAACCTGTTGTGGTTATACTACCACAACAGGTTAAGACAGACGTTAAGAAAATACGACTAAAAATATTCTCCACAAATTACGAAGAGCCTGTATCGCTATTATATATAGTACGACACAAATTAGATGTAGCATCGGAAAATGCAATGGAATGAAAATAAAACCGATCACTGCCGGTTTACACGACCAATAGAAATAGCTCCCTATCGCGCCATTCGACGCTATTGGTCGCTATAGGTTCACGCGTCAGAGAAAGCAAGTGCATGTAAATCGACTCGTCGATCGTCAAATTGACGAATATATTAGGTCATATGATATTTCAAGTTATTACGTTTGTGTAAAGATCATATTCGCATCAGAAATTAATTCTGATAATTTGGGATAGCGTACTCAATTCGGATGTGATCGGTTTTACGAATTTTGCCGATGCGACATCTAAGTTGTCGTACTATACCTTCCTAAATCTGCCAATTGCTTAAAAAACACTCCAAATGTTACAAACCTGCGATTTCTTTACGTCAGTATTAAAATATAGGGTTGTTAGTTTTGTAGTAATATTATAGTGGTAATTAAAAAATTTTAAACTTTTATTTTAAGCTAATTTTCATATAAATTATGTATTGACCGGCTAAATAAAGTTTTTAGATTCTATATTAAATTAAAATTTTTGTGTTTAAACAGGAAATTGTGTTATAATGAATATAGTTGTAATTATAATAATTATTATTTTTTATTAAGAGTGTATCAACCCTAATTATGACGACACATGGTTTGTTTACTAAAATTCCAGATCGAATGTGGCTGGAGTTCTATACTCCAGACTTATGACAGTTTTTATAAAATTATTTGATAAAAGGGCAAGTAAAACATACTAATAGTATATCGTAAATTTTTGTCCACTTCAAAGCTATTTAGGCTACTAGCCACTAAGGATATTTTAAAAATTCTTGGCTTTTAATATTAATTTTACTGTATAATACAGATCAGGTTAGTTATTTATAACTTTCTTTCTCTTAAAAAGTTAGTTCTGACTCGGTGTAGAGGAGTAACGGAATGCAACCGCGGGCCGCTGTGATTGGCCGTTTTCATCGCAGGACACCTCGCAGTGACCATTACAAAACGTCAAATTTTTGAACGCGCACTTCGGTTACCAGCGATTTTGTGTCTGCTACGAAACTCGGATATATTTTGAAAAATGACTAGACTGAAAATTAATGGATTTTTAAAACATTCATAAAATATATTTTGATGTTAATAATTTTACAAATTTAAGCATTAACTATTTAATAATAAATAACAGGGAAATTTAATAGAAGTTATTGTATTAATATAATTAAAGCCATTAGTACATACCACAATACTTTAACTATTTATTTGTATTAAATTTGAAAATAATGTTTAAAACATATAGTAAAATAAAAAAAGAGGCAGGGTTAAAATCATTCACATGAAATATAAAAGTTACATAATTTATAAATGTATTAAAAGGCATAATAGGTAATATAGAACATTTTTACTCAATTTTTAAGTTAAATACAATAAATAATTACATGTAATACATATTTAAAAAACTACATTTTTAATCTGTAATAAAAATTAACTCACTGTAAAACTCCCTTTTATCTTTAACCCCAATTTGTAATGACTGCATTAGAAAAATCACTTGTTTTAAATTTCCTTATGCTTGGCGGTAAATTGTATCCATATGCATCAAATATATGATTATAGGTCCAAGGTAAAACATGAGTGACACCATTTTCATCATAAATCACTGTATTTTTATCATCCATACTTGATTTTGTGTTTTTATCATTTTGTAATTTTTTATACAGGTCTTCAAATGATGGTGGGTTATTGTCTATGGTTTTACTTTTTGTTGCCACTAAAAATTAACAAAACACTTTCATTAAAATTATGTGTTTAGACAATTTTTTTATAGGATTCAAATCTTATATTCCAAACTGGTGATGACTTATAATTTATATCTCAATACTACAAGTAGAACAGCAAAACACAATGATTGCAATTTAAATTTAATTATATGCATCAAAATTTACAAATAACTTTATTTCATAAAACAGGCAGTCAGAAAGCCACCTGATAGTGACCAGTCACTATTGTGCATAGACAATTGACACTATAATCCTTCAACCAAGGGAACTAAGACGCTAAGATAGTAGTCTAATTTAATTTATAGATATTTTAGAGATTATAAATGATAATTGTATTTCTCGTTCATAATAATCTCGAGAGAGACATTTTATGAGACTGAATACAATTCCAATTTTGTCGTAAAGAAATACTCACTGTAAGCTCTAAGGTTCATTATTTGTTCTTGTGTGTAATGTGAGTATCTGCATATGCCGCCAAATTGGCATTCACCCCTTGCAAACCTTGTACACGGTTTTTTCATACTCTCTTCTTGTAGTATTGTTTCAGGATCTAGAAACATAAGTCCTAAACAGCTTAGCAAATTGGATTAAAAAAAAAAAAACACATTTGTTATGTATAGGATCATTTGAACTAAAGATTATTATTATATATGCACAATATATTTTAAGGAAAAGAGAATAAACACCAAATAGAAAACATTCAACATAAAATCACCGTGATGTCATTGGTTGAAACTTGACTAATATCCAATACATTCATTCTAAATGACTTTTTCAAAAAATTTTTTAGGTTAATGAAACTTTTATTAGGACTTTGAAAGTACAATTATGGTGGAATAGTGATGATTATTAAATTATAATTATAATAAAATTATCCAAAACTGTTAACTATAGAAGTATCAATCATGATAGTTGTGGACAATATATCTGTGCTTGAATGAAATATGTTAATATAAGATTTGTTAATACTCATTCCACTTTTGCTAGTAATATAATAGTTCAGACGATTATAAAAGTCTACATTTTTGAAGAAACATTGTTATCTTACAATAAATTATAACCTAAATTTTCACTTGAAAATAATACATACTAACCTTTATATTGTTGATAATGTTCATTGACCAATTTCTGATGTACCACTCCCTTGATATGAGTCCTTATAATAGACTGTGTGTCTACCATGGATTTATCACAATAATCACAGTAATACTTTTTACCCATTGTTTACTTCACTAACTATAAAGGTAATTAACGTCACATATAAACAATGAATCCACAATGTATTGTGCTAAAATACTTGTTATTAAAAATATTAATACAGTTCTTTACAGCAATTTTTAATTTAATGAACTTGCAAATAAAATCAAATAAAAATAAACAATGAAAAACAAGCTCATGTCATGTGTCAAATCTCTATTTATTACTTTTCTTTTCATTGATCTACAACATACGTTATAGATAATCTATTTTTTTTCTTTTTGTTAAAAAAAAATAACTAAAAAAGCGAAAAAGTCACATTATAATCGTCAATCGCTTTGTGTTCTTGTACGAAAAGCCCAAACTCATTATCTTAATCGTAAAGGTTATCCAAACGTTACTATATATAATATTTTAATATTGACTAAAATATATAATATTGTAAAATGAAATTGTAATAATAACCATGGGAAGTTGTACATTCAATTATTTCTATTAGTTTAAAATCTTAGACTACTTATGATTATTTTTAAAATCTTATTTAAAACTCGAATTTCCTTCTAACCCAATAAAATAAAGTGAGCTTAAATATGCGTCAAATATTGAAGAATAATAAAAAAAATTTCATATACATATATAAATAGATAACAATGTCTTTAAATTAAATAACAAATATGTCACAGCACATTTTTGAGTTAATTGTACTTTTACAAACAAAATAGCAAGAGTTATTAATTATTTAATTATTTATTTACATGCTACCCTTGTATTTTTAATTAATGACGACAACACCTGGCATAACGCCTATATCTATTCACGTAGTTATACACATTATATTTTGGTAGTAATGGATTCCTAGGTTCGAAGTTATTGAAATACATTCTATTAAATGGATTTATGTTTAATAATTTCTGGCCAATATTTGAATTTTGCGATGCATCAATCAATTTTGAAAAAAGATTAGGAATAGAATTTCCTATTGGGTCGTCTAATGTTGTTTTTAATAATGTTGGCGTATATGGATACGCATTTGAAAATAAATTATAATTAAAAACATCGCGTTGAGGCTGCCTTGACACCACTGGTTCTTCTACACTCTGTAAAGGAATTTGTGGAGGAAAATTATCTCTTGATAAAGGATAACTATTTTCGTAATTGCTTCTCTCATAACTTGACACATCGTTTAAAGCAGCGGGTTTAGAATGACGTAGATTTAAAAGAGCAGGGGTTTGAAGACATTTTGGTTGATTTACACTAGGATGATATTGTGCATGCTGGATGCTGGCTGGATTGTTCATATTGTTTCCTAGAAATTCAAAATAATATCAAGAGATTCGAATATACTTTCGATAATTAATAAAATAATATTTTAACACACGTAACACACAAAACATTATTTACCATAATTGTTAAATATTGCTGGGGCTTTAACGTTTATTTCTGTTGTCGTTTCAGGTTTAGTAATTGCAACCTGTTCAGCGTTGTCTTTTTCAGACCTTGCTTTTACGTCTAATAGCACATCATGGTAATTTTTCAAAACGGGTATCTTTTTAAAATCATTCTCATCACGTACGTTCTCGCCTTCAGCCCAGTATCGATCAGTCATCATTCTTCTAGTATGCTTATCGTCAAGTGCTTCCCTATCAGAGGATAATTCGTCACTTGGTTTCTCCGTTGTGTCTTCATAAATAACACTTTCGTAAGTAACTGATTCTTGTTCGAAATCACTTTCAAGGTAATCTTCTGTTTTATTTTCTTTATCACTGATATTAACATTTTCAATCAATTCATTTGCGTCCTCGTCTATTGATTCACTTTCATTACTAAAATTTTCTTCGCTACTTTCCTCGGGGTAATCAATTGCAACTGGTATAGACTTGTCTGTGGTTGTCCAATGTCTTCTCGGATTTATTTTTGTATCGTCGTCGTTTTCCGTTTCTGGTTCCTTTAACTGTCGAATTTTAACATAATATATTTTAGAAGAATTATTATTTCCGGCTACTTTGCTTGTACTTACAAAATCTAATTTGTTTACGACGTTCGTTGAACCTTTGTCGTAAGAGTTTCGAACCGTCACAGCCTCAACTAATCTATCAGATATTTCATCACTGTTTGTACTAGTATTAGTTTCCTGTAATAAATATAATTATACGAAACTTTTAAAATAAACTACTTTCTGAAATATAATTACGTTGATCCACTTACATTGATCGCCTTAGCAACAGAAAATAAATAAATTATCAGATTTAATATTAAAGTAGTTTTATTCATTTTTGTATATTTATTATAATAATATTTATTTTAGTTAAAGCGAACCATATGGCTCGTTTGATTCAAGTATAACACGTGAATACTTGTTGGTTTTTAGAGCTAAATGGTGCCTTATAATCAATTTGCCAAGGCTTATTAATTTAATATGCGTAAAAAGTTTTCTATGAAAATGTAAGCCAATCTATTTACTAAATATCTTGACTTCTATTACAAGAGAATAAGAAATAATATAGAATATATATATTTTTCATAACTTGTAAGTTGCTGCGTCGAATATGTTTGATTATTGCCATTTAATGTTGATTAATCTTCATGGATATTAAAGGTGTCAAAGGCGTTTTTACTAAGTTACATTAATAATTAACGGTGGAAGTGAAAAATAATCTATTTTAATTAAAAAGTGCTACATGAATGGTAGAGTTAATTTTATTTAACATGATTCTTACACAATATAGACTCAACTCTAAAACGACAAAATCAATTGCCTTAGCGTAGATATGTTCGAACACTCTGCATCTTCTTTCGCATTTTCATGAGGAACTGTTCAGATTAATCCCGACGGCTGAATTTCACCTAAGGAAATCTCGTTAAAATTCTAAGTTTCACCCAACCACCTAGATGTCCGAAAATCCGCAACAGCACGATTTTAATGAATTTTCTGCCTTGCACAATCTCTCTCTGCAGAATCAGCTTTCACTGTCGGTGTTCCAAATGCATACGAAATGAGAACCTTCAAGAAAAAAGCTTACACATAACTTAAAGGCCAACAATGCACCTGTAAGCTTTCCGGTGTTACAGATGTCCATGGGCAGTGGTAGTCATTTTCCGTTAGGTAAGCAATCTGTTTGTTTGCCAAAAAATATGGAGATGGTAAAGCAGTCTTAACAAAATTAATTCTTTTAAGCTATCCAGTAAAAATATGGTAAAGCAGTTTTAATAAAATGTATAGTTTTAATATTTCCCGTTAGAAATAATATGACTTAAAAAAATAGAAGAATTGAAGTCAATACATACTATTTGGTGCACAATATACTGGTCGGTAAAGTGACGCTTTTCATTTGATAGAAGAATAAATATGACTATGAAAAAAAGAATTCTCATTGACACAGTATTCAATTTTATAGGAAGTTTTTTCTTAGTGAATTTCAATGTTTTTTCTATAGTATTTTTTATAATCAACGTTCAATAAAGCAATGGTATGTTCTTTGATAAACATATAATTAATTCCAATTAATTAAATAATTCCAGAAATTTGGAGACAAATCGGATCAGTGTAGAATTAGTTTCCTAGTTTGCTTTAGATTTTCAAATGTCAAAAAATATATTTAAAGGCTCAAGTTGATGATATTTTTTAATGATAAGCCTTTAACGGGGATCGAGCTTTTTACTTTTCGAATTATTAGTTCGTTTGACTTTTATATGGAATTACACCGACATTTTGTTTTTTTCCAATATTATCCACTAATTCAACTAATTGGAGTCTTTAAAAATGAACATAATGCAATGCAAACTATTAATGATATTGATAGAATAGTTGATTGATTTACTTCATCGAGATGACTTATCAATTCAATTCTCTTGCAGTCGGGTCCACAGCCATCCGGCGGATGTCGTGGTAACTGGAAAAACTTTGCGAACACTCAGGAGGAGGAAGATGCCTTCGATTATGTCAAATGGAGGAACCAACCCAAACCAACCGGGTGAGTTACAGTAACAGTACTGAATATCCCACTGCTGGGCTAAGGCCTCCTCTCCCACTGCGGTTCCAATGCGGATTGGTGAAATGCACATGTGTCAAAATTTCGATGAAATTAGCGAGCACCACTGAATACTCATGTGTTTAATTTCATTGAAATTCTGCCACATGTTTTTTCACACAACCCATATTGAAACAGCATGGAGGAATATGTTCCAAACTCCTCAAAGGGAGAGGAAGCCTTAACCCAGCAGTGGGAAATTTACAGGCTGCTGTTGTTGTTGTTGTTAATAGTTGAGTCATAATTGTATTTGTACTGTCAATAGAGTTGTCGGGTCCGTGGCGCACATGGTGAAAGGAGCCCTAGGAGGCGGTATCCTCGGCGGTCACGTGGCCTACATGAAGGCTGGTATATTTATCGGCATTCCGTTCAATATCTTCTTCGGAATGTACATGACATATTGTTTATATGTAAGTATTGTCTAAGCTATACATTCTTGCTATATCTAATATATATTCATGACTAATATCTGGTTCTACCCCGAATATTTTAATATAAATACATATGACTTTGGACTTCGGAGCCATTGAATTATGCCTCGTAAAATAGAGAAGGAAATTAATCCTTTTTTCTATTAATTTAATAATCAGCCTTTAGGGGTGGCAATGAAATACTTTAAGTGGATTTAATAATGAGTAGGTAGTAACCAGTAAATATCTACTAATTCGCCATAGAGTAGGCAGAATAAGATTTAGCGGTCCATATCCAAGGGTGAGTCATTACCGAATTCTATCACAATGATTTAAATATATTAAACATTCATGTTACTTATTTACTTGGATATGGCGCTACATCTTTTGTTTCCCAACTGAAAAAAACGAACAAGTCTTAACAAATAAAATTATGCCAAATGACTCGCTTGTCTGGTGACTAAATACAAAATGTCGAGGTACTGAAAAAATGTGATACATTATCAATAACAGTCCAGAGTATGGACGATAAAAGTGTTTATGCTCCCGTGCCTTGAAAAGTACGTACAAATCTACACCTGAATTATTTTCAACCACGTCAGATTCGCCGTTCCATCAGATATTTATAGTGGAAAGTGCACCTATGTTTTCGCGCACAGCACACACATTGTGTATTATAATGTCCTGCGTAATTGACTGATACATAAGTTTGGCTGTTAGAGCCGAAATCGGTCATCACGGCGGTCATCAGACATATTTTCACATAGCAGACAATTTCTGTCGAGGGTTTTCTTGTAAAATTTCAAGAGTAACAAAGATATTGTAATTAATGTACAGTTATTTAATTACGAAAGTTTGCAAGTTACTTAGTAGTGACTATGCAATATTAGATTTGTATACTGCAATAAATTAACGCGTTAGCGTTGCATTCGGTATATAATATGCATTTCTGCAAGTACCACATATAAAAAAACAATTTACAAATGCTATAGATTTATTACATGAATTGTTACTTTAACAGATCTTAGTGATATCAGCTCAAATACTTTATAGAAGAACTCGTGTTACGTCAATGTCCTATCCCGATGTCGGTGAAGCGGCGATGGCGTGCTTTCCTAATCCAAACGTTGCGAAATACTCAAAAATATTCAGGTAACAATGTACAACTTCGGTGGTAGGGCTTTGTGCAAGCCCGTCTGGGTATTTACCACCCACTCATCAGTTATTCTACCGCCAAATAACAGTACTCAGTATTGTTGTGTTCCGGTCTGAAGGGTGAGTGAGCCAGTGTAACTACAGGCACAAGGGACATAATATCTTAGTTCCCAAGGTTGGTGGCGCATTGACGATGTAAGGAATAAGTTAATATTTCTTACAGCGTCATTGTCTATGGGCGATGGTGACCACTTACCATCAGGTGGCCCATATGCTCGTCGCCAACCTATACCATAAAAAAAAACAAGAACATGGTCTCCAATGCCAGTAAAATTCTACCCAAGAGTACAAGATTATATAGATGATATAAAATCGTAATCCTACTCGTTGATTTTCAGGCATAAAATATTATATATGTACATAAAAGTAATTGCATTTGACTAAGATAAATTTGTATTTTAAATCTTTTAATAACTATTATGTTTCTTGCCCATTCCTCTCGATACAATCTACATTCGAACCTCTGGTAGCATCATTTAATATAGTTTTCTAAATTTATGATTATAAACTCCATTTGTTTGTCCAAAAGCCCACCGAATAAAGTACATTTTGATTAAGAAAGAAAACTAAAGAATAATATAAAATATGCTTTGTATTTCTCTGTAAAGGTATACAATTGATGCTATAATATGTATCGATTTGTTTGGTGCCTGCGCTTGCTACCAAATTATAATAGCGAAATCCATAAAACAACTTGTGGAAAACACGCAGAGAACACCTATAGAGGGCCTTGGACCAGGTATGAGATAATTCAAAATCTTAATATATTAATAATAATTATAAATGATAGAAGCAATAAGAAGTAAAACGCTAAAAGTACGCACAGCAATATACAACAAATACTGTAAATTATAAATGTACCGCTTTCTTTGGTATCAAAAAATCCGAAGCGTTTGGCTTCCGTCCAAACTCGACTGAGTAGGTTGACCAGTCTTCACCATCATACTGTCTAACAGCAATACAACATTGCGTTTCGGTCTTAAGAATGAGTGAGCAGGTTTGTCTACAGTCACAAGAGATATTACATCTTAGTTCCTTGGTGTTCCTTGGTTCCTACTTGGTGGTAGGGCTTTGTGCAAGCCCGCCTGGGTAGGTACCAACCACTAATCAGGTTTGAAGGGTGAGTGAGCCAGTGTAACTACAGTTACAAGGGACGTAGCATCGTAGTTCCCAAGGTTGGTGGCGCATTGACGATGTGAGGAATAGTTAATAATTCTTACAGCATCATTGTCTATGGGTGATGGTGACCACTTACCATCAGGTGGCCCATATGCTCGTGCTCGTTCCTATTTCCTTGTTCGTCTACCTATATCATGATGGGGGAGCGGTGCGATTGGAAATCTCCTATACCTCTTTATTATTTATATCTCTATTTAAAAATTGCGTATTGAGATGATAGTAAATCACGCCAAAACAGCTGAATACGCAAATTATATACAAAAATATATATTTTTGTCACTTTTTTATCCAGTTTTAAATTGTCTCTATTTTATTTATCATTGTTTTTAGGTTATCCGAATTTGCGAGTATACTTGGCATGTATGATTTTGCCAATTATTCTTATTTGTCTGATAACCCATCTGAAGTGGTTGGCACCTTTTTCAATTGTGGCCAACGTCATTATATGTGAGTTTTTGGTGCTTTTTTTATGGATTGATTATTTTTATTCTTGTTTATAATATATACGACTTACAAATTTTACTATTAAAGAATTGTATATCACGTTAAACTAGATATTTTATGGAGTAAAGAGAGAGGGGTATAATTAAGACAATATCCCAATTACCAATTTAAACACTTTTTTTTATTTGCTCCAACCAATTCAATCTTATTTTTATCGATAGTGGTGTGATCCCCTATCAGGTGGCTCATTTGTTCGTCCGTGTAACTACATAATAAAACAAATCATAATGACCGTTTTTCTTTCAGTATTCTGTATTATGTTAACCGTGTACTACGCATTTCAATTCAACCCGAATTTCGAGAACCTGGTCAAAGTGACAAAGCTTTATAACTTCTTTGAATACGTAGGCATGTCTGTGTTCAGCATGTCGTGTTCGGGAGTGGTTATACCCATCGAGAACAATATGAAGGATCCGAGGAAATATCCCCAAGTTTTAATGACTGGTGAGAAAACTGTGTAACAGAAATACAACAACAGCAGACTAAATTACCCACAGCTGGGCTAAGGCCTCCTCTCCCTTTGAGGAGAAGCTGTGGAATATGTTCCACCACGTGGCAGAATTTCTGTGAAATTATACACATGCAGGTTTCCTCGTGATGTTTTTTTTCGACGTCGAGCACGAGATGAATTGTGAACACAAATTAGGTACATGAACAATCAGTGGTGCTTGCCTTAGTTTGAACCCACTATCATCGGTTAAGTTGCACGAGTTCTAACCAATCGGCCAATCAATTGCAGGTATTATTTATATTAAAACAGAATGCTATGATTTACCTACTTAATACGGGGTCAATTTGACAATGCATCGCACTGAATAAATAAAATTCGATCACATCACAGCATCGTCACATCACATCGAGTTTTAGGTTCTTAAATGTCTAATCTAAACTATCATAATACCTATTATGATAGTTTTCATACGAGGTCATAAATGCCCCGAACCGGAGAAATGGAAAAAATAAAAAAAACTATGCCGCAGCTAGAGTGTTAATGTTTATCTAATATCTTTTTTATCTATTTTACATTCTTTCTTCTAGGGATGTCGCTGATTATCTGTTGCACATTCTCGGTCTCATTTTTCGGATACGTTGGCTTCTTGCAAGAGTGCGAGTCGCCCATTACTGTCAACTTTCCGATGACTCTGTTAGTATGCCTTAAACTTGTATCAGTAGCGGGCAAAACTTGGTAGACGTTGTTTTGTCTTTGTATATTTATTTAGCTGTGTATATAAAATGTACATAAATTAATTGTAAGCTTGATATCTATTTGCTGCTGTCATGTAACTAGTAGTCGCCCCCGGCTTCGATCGCGTTTGAAGGAGTTGGTTCTCACGTGTTAGGCAAAAACGTAGCTTTTGTCTTTTTTTGAAGTCCAAGGTTGCTTCATACCAAATTTCATCAAATTCGGTTCATTGGTTTGGTCGTGACAGAGCTTCAGATAGACAGTTACTTTCACATTTATAATATTATTAGAAATATCAAAGGCATAATCAAAACTGTAATCATATGTGTTTTGTGATTGTCGTTTTGTTTTGTACCAAATGATATTCCTGTATATAGTAGTTTTTTCTAGTCTATAGTTAATTAGGTATTTTCATAAGTATTAACATTATTAATAAGTCCCAACGAATTGTTAATGAGATAGTTAATGTAGTTAGTTCCAATAGTTTGTTTCATTCCAATCGACGTTACTCAGTTATGAAGAATACATTTAAGCAAACAATAGTAGTATAGTGTTGTTGTTGTTGTTTAAACAATAGTAACGGCCTGTAAATATCCCACTGCTGGGCTAAGGCCTTTCCCTTTGAGGAGAAGGTTTGGACTATATTCCAGCATCATTTCTAAATCGGGTTGGTGGAAACTCATGTGGAAGAATTTCGTTAAAATTAGAAACATGGTTTCTTACGATATTTTCCTTCACCGCCAATCACTAGATGTATTATAAACACAAATTAAGTGGTACTTGCCTCCTCTAACCTGCAATGTTATCGGTTAAAATGCAGGCGTTCTAACCACTGAGTCATCGCGGGTCTTAGACATTACATACTAAGCTTGTATTTTATTATTTCTATATGAGCAAACTTTTTTAGTGATCGGTCAAAAGGCGTCGCAATCTTAATATTATAAACGATCATTTGTTAAAACCTTTTAAATAAATATTCACGTACTAATTGACTGATTAACAAAGTTTAGTTATATACCAACAAAATGTTATGTAATTCATCAAGAATGCAACTGAAAGTTTAAACGTCTTACCATCGTGATAAACCAAGATGGATGCCCCTTCCAGTTACTATATCTGAAGCGTGACGTCACTTCGTTGACCAAGCCAGTGTTTTCTTTGTACAATAATTATATAACTCAAACTCTACTACTCCGGCTTCGCACGGGTGCTATACTGATAGTAAATATACTACGGAAATTGCTTTACAACGTCAACACAACAATCCACTGATTGCTTAGTCATATCAGTATACCTCCCGCAGAGGTAATCTACCGGTTAGACTCTGACGACCTATGCAGACGATAGCTTCACTATCGCAAACGAGCCACTCGTAGGAAAAAACCACCACATTACACACCTCACAATCACAGCGTTTCCGCCGGCGGAAACGAGGACTCAGTCTAGCGATGTCACGGAGACGTCAGTAAACTCATTCGTCAGTGCTTAGAATCGCACCCCACCGACTTCGTTCTGAGCCGAGGAGCGGTCACATAGGAGACACCCTCAGGACGAACTTTAAATTCGAGCCCCGCGCTCAACCTAAGGGCTGAGGACATTAGTTCTCACCCGAACGTCCGGTGACGCTGTAAAGGCTAGTAGAGTCAACAGCAATACTTCACACATATAAAACGGGGACCATTTGTGTGGATAAAGGATATCTCAAGATGAAAAATGGTTATGCCTATGCCCTATGCGTTGAAGTTTAATTTATATATCCCCTGGCTTTGTAAATTTGTAATACTGAGACACGAATTTCTATTCTTAATACATCTTATTCTATGTTTCCAGCTTCCCGAAGATCCTCAAGGGTGGTATCGCTGTTATGATCTACGTTACCCACGCCCTCAACTACTGGGTTCCTTTCAACTTGTGTTTCTATTACATCAAGTCACATCATGATCAGAACAAGATTTTGATGTGGGAACTTGTGTATAGAGCAATTTTCGTCGTCATGATTGGAATTGTGGCCATCATCTTCCCGAACATTAACGCTCTTATGGGATTTGTGAGTATAGTCGTAATTATAATCTTTATAAACATAGGTTCTGCCCGCGACTTCTTCCGCGTAGGTCTCGAAAGAAAAACCCAAATATCTTAAGGAACCATATTATTTCCAAAAACAAAATTTAGCCCATGTTAATCGTGAATAATGTGGCTTTCGAATGGTGAAAGAATTTTTAAATCGGTTCAATAGTTTTTAAGCCTATTCATTACAAACATACAAACAACAAAAAGTTTTCTTCTTTATAATATTTAGTATAGATTAGCGATCCTACTAGCGGTACTTGATATGTATCGTTATATTATAACCAAATTACATAATATCATTATAAATTGTAGACAATGTGTTATTCTGATGTTATAACCTATATGATTGTAAAATTTTATCGAAATCGGTGCAGTAGTTTTTCCGTGAAAGAGTAACAAACATACATCACAAACTATCGCATTTATAATATAAGTAGGATGATAGATAACATTCAATGCATACATTTAGTTCAATTATGTACATGACGATGCAAAAGCGCCTTTTTGTGCTTCCTCGACCAAACTCAGCAGTTACTCTTTTCATCTTTTAAAAATAGTCATGTTACTTACTGTTTGTTAGTCATGTTAAAGTATTGAATAATATACCTTCTTTACCAACAAATTATTTGAATTTGTGAAACGGCAAAGTTAAAAATGTCTGTGGAATTTTATTATGGAAACAGAAATTAATTAAAAGAAGTAGTAGAATTATTGTTGTACTGTAAGTACAAGTTTCTTGCCGGGTATTCTAAGTTGAATCTTTAATCCGAATAGTAGTAGTCTACTACATTACTAAGTATATATTTTTAGGAAAATAATCAATCATACTTGTAATAATATTGAATTAATAATGAACTTTATTCAATTTCAGCTGGGTACGTTTTGCTTGTCAAACATGGCCTTCATTTGGCCCAACATGATCTACCTGATGACGATCTGGCAGAGACCAGGCCTCGGTAAATACAATTGGCGCTTGTGGAAAGGGATCGTATTAATTTCTATAGGACTATTTATTTTGGTTTGCGGAACAGTTGTCAATTTCAATGAGCTATTGTCTGTATTTAGATAAAGTAATTGTGTTTTGGTCATGTAATTGTAATATTGGTTTAAAAGTTGGGACCAATTTTTGCTTTAAGGTTGCCTGTTAATTTGTAGATTAGATGACTCTCTCCCCGTTGAAATATTATCAAATTCATATTACCTTTCACATTCACCTTCGTTTGATCTTCAGTGTTGCGACTGGTTGCAATAAAACGGTTACGTTGCAATGCAATGAGCAAAAGATGGTTTTGACTTTTAGGCGAATATACAATAGTGGTTGAATGATGTCCTAAATTCAATTAGTGTTTGCATTAATTACAGAGAGTTCCAATCTATGTCTAATCTGAACGATTTGATAGAACTTTACAAATTGTGAAGTATTTTTTTTAAATAGTCTATAATTGTAACTCTTTGCTTATTGATTGATATATTTTAAAATTAAAATATATTTTTTTATTAAAGTGTTAGTTTTATTTGACAACAAATCTTCACAATGAGGTACAATAATTTCTTACATAACAGCAGTTTCTGTTCCATTGCTGGCTAAGGTTCTTGATGGAATATTTATTAAGCGTTGTTGCAGAAATGGTACATATACATATGCAAAGCTTCTCGTAAAATTTCTTTCATAATTATGGAAAACTTCAATGTAGATCTCGTAGTCCATTTTGCACATCTTTGCTATTTGGTACAATAATATAGTACTACTAGGTACTAAGAAAAATAAGTTACCGACAAAAAGTTGATATAGTTAGCAACACTTGACATGTGTAATTTCAGTAGTTGGGGATGGCCAAAATGATATCGTTTTACAATTATGCTCCAATCTCTATCTTTTGTCAAAATGCCACGCTATCGTCCAATTGTTTTCTAATGACAGCTCAATCATATTTAAAATAAGAAATAGTGTTACATGCCAGTATTGATGAAATGCCATATAAAATAATATTAATTACAAATCATTGATCAATTAATTACAATAATAATTGTATATCATTAATTCAATTCAATATCCTGTGCTATATTCATAATATGCAATAATAATGTGATATAAATTATGATATAGAATCAAATGTCATAACACCGTCTTGAAGGCTGAATTACTCTCGTAACATATACTTAGTAACACTTAATATGTTTCATAATGCTGAATATCAACTTAAGCTGTACTATTATTTGTGATTTTGATGAAATAATTTGTACTTTATTCGGTAAGGAAGTCTGGGGCTTTTGAATTGTATCGTAATGAAACGTGGCTAGCATCAAATATATCTTGAGCTACCGTCTGAATGGTCGTTTTAGACCGAGATTATAATAAAAATTAAGCGCAGTGCATACAATTCAACCGAGAAAAAATGGCTTACTGAAATGAAAAAGTTCCATTACTGACGAATGTTGAAAATAATGAGAGGATGATTTTTCGTAAAGGTTAGTGGTCACTATTGCTGATAGAAAATGGCGCTGTAAGAAATATTAATTATTCCTTGCATATCCAATGCACCACCAATCTTGGGAACTGAGACTTATATTCCTTGTGCCTGTGGAACACTACTGATTAGAACTCAACCCACTGGTGTTTGGCGGTAGAATATCTGATGAGTGTGTGGTATATTCATACATATCCTTATTAGGGTTGAGAAATATTTAAAGAACTGTCATATAAATTACCGATATACTGTTGCTTAAATGACATAAGTTATAATTATTTAAAATTTCATCACAAAAAAAGTAAGCTAATCTTAGATCAAGAAAAAAGAAACAAGCTTAGATCTTTTAAATGTAGAGTATGTATGATCTATGTAGATGTAGAGTATATATGATGTATCTAGTAAATGTCGAGACTTTCTATTTCCTATAGTTGTTATTTGTCTTCTTTTTAATCTTATAGTTGTCAATAAATCCTTATGAAGCCGAGATGGCTTATGTACTATAAGTTGATACAGCTATCATTACGGCCATATGAAATGTCAGTGTCAGTTGATATGTGGCAATGTCTTTACATGTATTAAACATGTAACGCTGTTCTAAGTTAAGGATTAACAAGGAAATTAATACTATTATTATTGGCTTTAAAATTCAATTGAGCTTAGTGTCTCAACCGTACCGATCAATCTCACTCGTGTCTTCTCCGTCCTACGTGACATTGGCGAAATAATCTGTGCTCTGCCGGCATAACTAAAAGCTATTATACTAAGAATTGATTTGAATTAAACATGTAACGCTCCAGTAAATAACTTATCACCATTAGTTACTTTTACAATTACACGAGTGAAAAAGAAAGTGAAATGTTACAGAATAATACTGCACGTACATTTGTTCATCTGCATTCGGGTAAAATATTGATACTAAATATACTACCAAATATGTGTTTATTTATGTCATCACATAAGAAACTTCTAAAATAATCAGTGTTTCATTACTATGTAACCTTCATCTCAAATTAATCTATCGTTGCGTACCTAATTTTAAACATCTAAGCATACATAAGATGATGTAAAGTAAAGTAACAAAGCCTGTAAATTTCCCACTCACACAAGAACATATATAACCAAGCTGTTCCAATGCGGCAGAATTTCGAAGAAATTAGACACATGCAGGTTTTCTCACGATGTTTTCCTTCACCGCCGAACACGAGATGAACTATAAACACAAATTAAGCACATACATATAGTGGTGCTTGCCTGGATTTGAACCGCAATTATCGGTTAAGATGCACGCGTTCTAACCACTGGGCCATCTTCTCTGAACACGATGAGATGTGTTTAAAGCAAGATTTAATAAATAAGTTTTTTAAATAATAAAAACATAATTAAAATTGTAAAAAAAAAATGTTGTACACTCATCCTTAGTCCGATGGCATAGGTCAACTTACGTTGGCCCACGAATCTCTCCCAGCCAAAATATAAATAGCGCGTATGTCTTGTGTTCCCGCCCGCTCTAAATTCCATCCGGCGCTCGCGCAGCCCGGACTGTTGGAAATTCCTATTTTAATGTAGGATTTTATTATCGAAATACGACTGGAAAAGGCCACTTGTGTTATATATCGTTTCGTGTTGTGTGAAAATGTGTGATCAGTGCATACAACGATAGTTATTGGATGTTTGATATGTGTTGGTAAGTACTATATATATACTGTAGTAATCGCTTGAGCTAAAATATATCTTGATGTCTAAATCAGTATATTATAAAATAGGTCATTCTTAAATAATACTGTATTGATATTGATGTTGGGAATACTTGGTTCCAAACCCATTTTTTTTAGATACACTATGTACCTACTTACCTTATATGTTTCAAAGGACTATTGCCTATATAAAATTTAAACTATTCTAGGTAAGTACTTGCGTGTATACTGTCATAATATATATGATGACTAGATGTGTCCGTAACCTTGTACGCTTTTGAATTAAACAAAAAAAAAGATTGTAGTCTAAGTTACTCCCTATATATCAGTTATCTGCCAGTAAAAGTCCCGTCAAAATCGGTCCAGCCGTTCCAGTGATTAGCCGGAACAAACAGACAGACAGATCGACAAAAATTGTAAAAAATATTTTTTGGTACCGTGTATAAACACATATGCATTGAGTAAAAAAGGGCTATTTTAATATTACAAACAGACACTCCAATTTTGTTATATGTATAGAAGGTGACGATTTATTTCTTTAGACGGAAATTATTTTTATTTTTGAAAATATATCTTTAAAAAACATTATATGACTTTTACGGTCTGATCACGTGGTTGTAATATATGATATAATACATTAATAGTCTTACTCTCTTAATAGTTATTTAAAAAGCGATTTGAAAATAAGTCATTCAATAATGAATGAAATGAATGAATACGGAAGAACATACGAGAAGATTATACATTCGCCACACTTAAATACTTTTACAATAGTAATTAGTCATGTAAAATAAAAGTTATTATTTTCGAAACGTACTTAGTATATAAGTCTTCTTCGGCGTTTAATGTTGATATTGTAGGGTTATATACATGTCGATATTACTCTTATGTACAGGGTTATTGGCAATTCGACGTATTCCCGTTTGGAGGTGATAGGGGTGACTATTTGCAATCATTTTAACCCTCCTATGCAAAGTACAATCTAACAAACGCGATAACTCAAAAACGATTCACTTTTGCACTATGCAATAAATAACCTTATGTATTTATGAAGAGCTGAGTGGTTCGAACGCGTGCATCTTAACCGATGATTGCGGGTTCAAACCCAGGCAAGCACCACTATATATATGTGCTTAATTTGTGTTTATAATTCATCTCGTGCTCGGCGGTGCAGGAAAACATGAGGAAACCTGCATGTGTCTAATTTCATCGAAATTCTGCCACATTTGCATTCCACCAACCAGCACTGGAACAGCGTGGTGG
The DNA here is from genome assembly GCF_905220365.1 of Vanessa cardui. Taxonomy (NCBI): domain Eukaryota; kingdom Metazoa; phylum Arthropoda; class Insecta; order Lepidoptera; family Nymphalidae; genus Vanessa; species Vanessa cardui. The sequence continues at coordinate 5,954,090 of NC_061148.1, forward strand.
AATATGTTCCATACCCTCTCCTTAATGGAAGAGAAGGTCTTATCTCAGCAGTGGGAAATGTACAGGCTGTTACTTTACTTACTTTATATATTTATGTATAGCATTATACACTTTATTTAACCAATGAAGTTGTAAATATGTATTGGTTTAATCAAATTAATCGCTATAGTCTGTACGAGATCGCTTTTGGCAATATAGACGGTATTACATGCGAAGTTATCAAGTTTTATCACACGTTCTGTGTACGAATAAACGTTTATTTTGTTATTAATTAAAGTATATGTTGTTATATATGTTCCTCTTAAGAAACCGAAAGTGATGTCATAAATTTATTTTACATCAATGAATTTGCTTGGTTGTAGTATTTGTGAGAGCTCGCTCGGAAAGCAAACACACTTTTCATATGTTTATCTCCAAATAACAATCTTTAGTGTTGTCTTAAATTTTCGTGATTATTACACATAGAAATAAAACTAGTTATAACGGATTTGAATCGCGTATATTAATTATTTTTGGCATCCCGACGTTTCAGTCTACCCGTGACCACGAACGCTGTAAAGTGCTTTAGTATTGTTGTGTTCCAATTTGAAACCCTTTTTAAACTGGAACACAACAATAAATAAAATAAGTTAGTGTAACTACAGTCCTATGGGACACATATCTTAGTCTAGGAGTGTGTACAACAGCGCTACGCGCGCAGGTGATAATGCTTGCATAGGCGGGCCGACCGTCAGGGCGTCACAGTAGCATTCGTAAGCGATCCCAATCCCCCCCCCCACCTTCAATCACATGGGGGAAGCGCGTAATGCGTTTTTCCAGCGAGAAGAAAAAGGAGTGTGTACTACGATTTGTCGATATAGCCAATTCATAAAATATGCAACCCTATTTGAAGTGAATATATCGTTATCATATATTTGTGATAACGTCGAAGAAGTCCTCAGGTTTTACTAACACCTTGTAACATATATAAGCAGTGAACTATTTAGCTCGTTGCCAAATATATTAAGCTTTAATTCCGTGTCGTTACGAACAGTTATTTATCACGACACATGTTAAATACCCACACATTATGTGTATTTGTCAATTAGCTAATTTTATTACATATTATAAATGTGAAAGTTACTCTGTCTGTTTGTCGCTCTTTCACGACCAAACCGCTGAACTGAATTCGATGGAATTTGGTGTGAAGCATACCTGAATTCTAAGAAAGGACAAGGGTTACTTTTTGCCAAACACGTGACAACCAACAACCTAAGAACTAGCGCACTGGTAACTTTTGTCTCGGTGACTTTTAAGTGTTTGTCACTGTCACGTCACGTTTCCAAAGTGGGGTGCGCTCATTAATAGAGACAGTGACAAAACATTTTCGAAATTGAAGTGTCATTTGCAACTATGGATTTCGAAGAGACGGTGGTTCTCTGTGAACTCATGAGTCTCGGCAGAAAAAGACTTTAATTTTCACGTGAATATATAATACTCTTTCATTTTTTTTATCATAAAGAGCTGGTCTCTTTTCTACTTCTTCTATTAGAACATCATTATCAATATCGTCTTCACGAATATTTACGTTTTGAATAGATGTTGACGCCGAAAGTCGGCAGTCAAAGTGCAAATAGCGCAAGACTGACGACGAGAGTGACAAATTTGTCGCTAGCGGACACAAATGTCACGCAATTGTCACGTCGTAACGTGCGCACACCTCCTTACATATTCATGGACTCGACAAGAGTGACGAAACAGTCACCGTGACCAAAGCTACCAGTACGCGTTAGTTCTAAAACGCCAGCGAAGCCGCGGACGACTACTAGTTAATGTATAAAAATGACAATTTGCGGTTATTGACGTCGTATTGGAAATCAAATAAAAACCTAAACGCCCGACAGTGGTTGACGAAGAAACTTTCTACGTAGCTCGACTTCGCATCGAGGTTTTGACATTATATAAAACTTACTTAGTGTTAGGGCTTCGTGCAAGCCCGCCTGGGTAGGTACCACACACTCATCAGATATTCTACCGCTAAATAACAGAACGCCGTATTGTTGTGTTCCGGTTTGAAGGGTGAGTGAGTCAGTATAATTACAGGCACAAGGGATATAGAATCTCAGCTATTCCATTAAAAAAAAACTGGGTTTTAAATTACAAATAAACAAAGAAAACGTCTTGTTTTTAGAGCCACAAATATTCGCTAATGGATAACAAATCGTCAAAGTTTTGACAAATGTTTCAGGAACGATTCGAATACAAACATTGAAACAATACAACAATACATTTACATCGTTCTTTCGATGATATTAGACGAGAACTGACATAGCCCAATGGTTCGTAAAACTTTATGAATTTTATGGGATCAAGACACAAAATATTCATGTGCATCATTTAGTATTGTTCTCGTGCTATTCAGGAAAACATCGAGAGGAAACTGGCATGTTTATCATGAAAATCAGCTTGACGTGTATAGGAAAAGAAATTAATTTAATGCGATTAACAATATCAATAATAATTTGAACGAGGAAACTATTTAAAATATATATTATTGCACAAGTCTATCATAGTAAAAGTAAAAGTAAAGTAACAGCCTGTTAATTTCCCACTGCTGAGATTATGCCTCCTCTTCCATAACATATTCCACCACGCTGTTCCAATGCGGGTTGGTGGAATGCACATGTGGCAGAATCTCGGTGAAATTAGACACATGCAGCTTTCCCCGCGATGTTTTCCTTCACCGCCGAGCATGAGATGAATTATAAACACAAATTAAGCACATATATATAGTGGTGCTTGCCTGGGTTTGAACCCGCAATCATCGTTAAGATCGGTTAAGATGCACGCGTTATAACCACTGGGCCATCTGAGCTCCTTATAGTCTATCATAGTAATAATATTTAACAGGGCGCTTGATATGCTCAATGAATTTGTCACGTGACGAATAGTCTTCTATTCTTGTGAACTTCAATGATTTTCATATTACACGTGATAAATTTGAATAGAATTTTGATAATTTATTTACATTATGTTTAAACCACCATTGACAATATTATGAGCAATATTAAATACTACTATGTATTTCACCGTAAGATTACAAAATTCGTTAGATTACAATCTGACGACATACATGCATCATGCTGCAACTGCAACTGTTCTACGCCAGTTCAAAATTTGACTGCTTCCCATCGCCGGGATTACAATATAGCGAAAAATAATACGTTAAATTGCAATAATATTTCTCAGTTCACAATATTTCGAATGATTACAATCTATGTCGTCAGATTGTAATCTAACGGATTTTGTAATCTTACGGTGACATATACATTGTTTAAATATAATTTACCTGTGCACTTTTGTAGACTAAAAATAAAACATTTAATATTTACACTAAAGTCAATCAAGAAAATCAAATTTAGCTATAAACAAGTATCAAGATCGTTTCCAATTTCGTACTTAGCATTATAAATAGTGCATTCAATTGGGTAATATAAAATCACCATCCTGAATTACATCATCCTGAATAGTGTTTTATAGTATTTGTCATCCACTGGCAGCTGATTTGGCAATAGATTATACGATTCTCTACATAATAGTATCGTTACGAACAAGATCGTGAAATCAAGCTTGTCACGTCAATAGTCTAAATTTAAAGCGAATGAATCTGCTTAGCGCATGTACTTATATAAGAATATTGTATGCTAAGATCTTCGGAACACGCTGCATCGTTTGATATGAGTTTCATGTATATCGGTTTGGTAGCGTTTTCAGTTAGGTTTCAAATCAATTAAAAGCCGCTGGAGCTAATCTCAAATGAGGCTCGCTAACTACGCAGAACGTATAACGTACAAGTTTGTGGACAAATATAAGTCCACTCTCTATTCCTTCACTCGTAATCCATCACTGGAATTTCTTCTTGGAACACAGTTTTCCAAACTAAGGGAGTATACAATATTCAACTTTCAGACACGGGGTTGTTAGTGAGATTTTTTCGATAGAAAATTCCAATAACATTTTTTTCGGCCCAATCTGGATCTCCATGGAATCGAGGCTTTATATCAAACCATTAGATCAACCAGACATTAATCTATACTTAGTTTATAAAATATGTAGTAATTAATAGTTAAGACTAATAATAGACTTTGGAATTGAATTGAAATATAATTAGTCGAGATATTTAATAATCAATGCTGCTGCATTAATTATAGAATCGTCAAACAAGATCCGACAAAATTTGGAACTATTTGGGTATTTAGACTTTTATCAATGATCATCATCGTCATTATTACTTTTCTTAAGGATGGATAATATTTATAATTATATTGCAAGAAATATAAAAGAATGCTTAAAAATTTAATACCGTGAACAGGTAATGTATAAATTTAGCATTCTATCAATTTGTCTTACGAGTAAATCTGTCTAAAATCTTATATAATGTAAAAGCTGTTAGAGGTTCCAAATTGTGACTTCATAATTATTAACGGTGGCATGACTACAGGAATTTACCACAACTCGAAATATAGGATGCATTAAATAATTGAAAAAGTAGCCAAAAATATTAAAACCTACCATCTTGTACTCAAAAGATTTTATAATTTCGAACGTTTCATTAATTTTGTCCCTAGCAATTTATTTAGAGCCAATAATTTTTATTGACTGAAAAAAAATGACTGTGTTTATCAAACATCAAGAGGTATAATTAGACACGAGAAATAGATCAAAGTGAATAATAATAAGCAAAGGGATTTATCATAGGCGTTTTATTGTGGAAACTAAATTTATGCGCGTCGACACATGACATTAAATTAAAACAAATAAGACTTAGCTGTCATTATCCGTCGCCATGAACGATCGACAAAATTTCATTTGGTAATAAATAAACGAATTTATGTTTCCAGTCTTTACACTTATGCATATTATGTTCCGAATATTGTCACCTAATTTATCCCAGAGACTCTTTTAAAGAAGTTCTCTTTTTAAATTTCTCTTACTGCTAGCCAGAAAATACAATTCTTTGCCAATAAACTCAAGTAATCTCATAAGCAGTAAACCAGCTGCTGAGATAGCTTTTACTTAGAATACGTGAATCTTATTCTTAGATAGCTGAATCAAACCCAGCGGGAAGCCTACCGACTTGTAATTAATTTCAAATTTGTTATAATTAATCTCTTGTTCTGTGATGATAGAAAACATTATGAGAAAGCCTGCATGTGTTGCATACTTGGTGTACATCTACTAAATGGTATTGGAGTAGTCGTAAAATAAGTTCCAAGCCCCTTTAATTTGAGGCATCATCAGCCCGTTGTGAAACTTTAAACAATTTTAGATTTGCCATCATTAAAGTGTCTGTTAAAAATCATAATTTATAAGATATCAATCAATAAAACGGAAAAAATAAGTCCTAAGCCTCCTCAATTTACGGCATCAGCCCGTTGTGAAACATTAATCTATATTAGAGTTTCCATTAATAAATTTAAAGATTCAGTTAATCATATTTATTAAAACAATCAATAAAACGTTATTTAGATAAAACAAGAAGGGTTTAAATAATGTATGTCAATTTTTTATGTTTGCTAAATTATAATTAGATTGTTTTCGATTATCAGAATTATGTTATTTAATTACTGATACAAATAACTCCTCAGTATCTTCAAAAATTTTGTTGTAGTTACCGTATCAGTAGTAGCTTCGAAGCTTAAGTTCATTTCATAAAATGACAATTCATAGTTGCTTAAACTATATTTGAAGACAATATGCATTGTTTCGATTTGATTTGACGAGCAAATTAAACCAATACATCTTATTAGATTTACTTCAGAACCAATTCACAGAAGTTGATCTCTATATCGGCAATCGGGACATATCATTTGGCTTTCATCCAAACTTACGACACGACAACAAAGAAATAAATAAACGTATGCTTAAAAGAGCACTGTTACTGTGTTACGAATTGTCGAAGTAATTTTGAAATGAACTGTCTGTCGGCATGTAACATTATTCAGATGAACTTTTTTTTTATGTAATAGGTTGGCGGACGAGCATATGGGCCACCTGATGGTAAATGATCACCATCACCCATAGACACTGACGGTGTAAGAAATATTAACTATTCCTTACATCGTCAATGTGCCACCAACCTTGGGAACTAAGATGATATGTCCCTTGTGCCTGTAGTTACACCGGCTCACTCACCCTTCAAACCGGAACACAACATTACTGAGTACTGTTATTTGGCGGTAGAATAACTAATGAGTGGGTTGTACCTACCTAGACGGGCTTGCACAAAGCCCTACCACCAAGTAAACTATTCAATTTGTCTTCGAAATCAACTCAAACTCTAAAATATTCAAGCACATAAGTAATAAAATCGATTTAGTTTAAGGTCCTTTCGTTTATTATGTAAGACTATATTTGCTAGTTTTTGACCCCCTCTTTCCTATTATAAGAAAAATGAGACGGCCGAGCTCTGTCCTTCTGTTTAATATTAATTACGCATAATTTAAAGGAGAAATGAATACACATTCGGTTTTTTTTTTCAATATAACAAATTTTGAAATATTTACTGTTAATTCGAAAGGTTCTAAAAGTACGCATTCGAGCGAACCTCGGCAGTCGCGCGGCTAAATGAACATTTTTTGTTCTTACCCTGACCATGCTAACCCTTTTTTTTGAGTATCCATATTTGGCCTTTTTCTAATATTAAATTTCAAATAAGCCTGTAACAAATGGTGCTTGTATAAAACAATTTTCTTTTATAGTTTTACGTTTGGCGCCCTAAAGGGTTCATAATGGTAGTATAATAAGCTAACCCAAGTACACATTATGGAATGCAATAAACGATTTAGTATATAGTTTACCTTGAGCTAGGTAGGGGGCAATCTTGGTCCTTCACTTATGACTATGCTTTTACTATTGTAGTAGTAGTCGCCTGTGGTTTCGCTCCCGATTTTGGGTAACGTGTGTTAGGCAAAAAAAGTAGCCTATGTCCTGCCTATGTCCTTTATTGGAGTTAAATTTTTTTTCATACCAAATTTCATCAAATTCGGTTTAGCGGTTTGGATTGAAAGAGCCTCAGACAGACAGACAAACAGAGTTACTTTCACATTTATAATATTAATAGAGGTGTATACTTACTAAGTGCCAACGAGCAGATAAATATTTAAAGAAAAACATATAAATTGGCCCTGTAGATAAATAGTTTGGCACTAAAAGTATCAAGGAAAAAATATTAGTGTGTTTTTTTTCGTAACACTTATTCGTATATAACTTATATTAAACTTATTTAGTTATTTAGCTATTTATCGCTCTAAAATATATTTATATATAGATTGATGGTTTCAACGGGTTCATTGGTCTAAGGGCTGATTTTTCAATCCTCAGATAAACAGACAGATAGCGTTTATTCGACCGATAGCCAAAAAACCAGTTGTTCAATCGTCAGATAGACTTTATTCGACGAGTAATTCCATTATCGAAGGAATAAATCTATCTGACCCTTTAACGGCCCGGTAACCGCTATTCCATAGATAAACGTTGAAAAAGACGTTGATTTTTAATTGTTGAAAGTTTGACGTTAGGGTTTCATATTTTAGAAAAAAGTTACAAATGCAATAATTAAAAATGGATATTTTCGATAGCATGCATTAGAAGAAGAAGCCATAATAAATTTATATATTAACCGTAATTCAAATGAAAGAAAGGAAAGAATTATAAGATTTTTTAAATGTTTTTTTTTTAAGTCCTCGTATTTGAGTTTTAAGGTTTTCCACGAGCGGAAACTTGTTGTAATTCCGCATGAGTTAAAACCATCCTCAATTTTCTTCCATACGGCCTCTTTATCTTTATTAGAAACTGCATCGGTCTTTTTATTTTCAATTATCACTTTATATTTGTTGACTAAACTCATGAGTAGCTGAACTTCTGCCTCATTAAAGTTCACCGAACACTCTCTTTTTTTAGACTCCATTATATCTACACCAATTATACCTATTCCAAAAAAAATACATTCAATTAAACACCACATCCAACCAAACGATAAAACTAAAAATAATAGACACGGCATGTGACATGACAGAGACGTTATTGACAGAAATTGTGAAAAACATCTGTCTTGCTCTAATGCTTGCCTAAACAATATATTTGTCTCGCTTCTTTGAAGTTGGAGTTGCCAGAGTTGAATTATTATGTCAGGTAGTTATCAATGGAATAAATAACAGTCGAAAAACCGGTGAGCATTTGTTCATCTGATAAACAGCCAAATAATTTTATACTTTAGATAGTTATTGCACCTATTAACTGAGGATTGAAAAATCGGCCCTAAATTGAATTTATTTTATTTTTTATTTTATTTATATTTTACGGAAACAAACAACAAGATAAACTTATGGGATATGAATATAAAAAATTACATATATCAGCTGAGTTTCCACTGGTAATTAGACACATATTATCAAAATTAAAAAAAAGACTAACATACATAAAATCAAATATTATAAACGTATACTGACGAAAATCTTAGGCAGTTACGAATAAAATCTAACATAAACATAATTAAACGAAACAAAATTAAAAAAAGTAACAAAACATGAATGAATGTGAATGAGTGAATGTTGAAGAGTTGCAGAACCCATCAAAATATTGCAAATATTTCAGTCCTTATTAAACGTAGATAAGAACCGAGATGGCCCAAAGTTTAAAACGCGTGTGAATTTTTATGTGCTTAATTTGTGTTTGTAATTCATCTCGTACTCAGCGCTGAAGGAAAACATCGTGAGGAATCCTGCATGTGACTAATTTCAACGACATTGCCACATGTGTATCCTCCAACAGGCATTGAAACAACGTGGTGGAGTATGCTCCAAACCTCCTCAAATTTATAGGCCGTTGATGTATCAATCAATTGCCTTTTATACAAACAAACATACTCCTATACATTTCACTTTGATGTCGAGGCCAACGTAGTCGTGTTCGAACTTACAAAAAATAAACTATTAAACAAACACAAATCAACATTCATCATGATCACCGTCTGGTTAGGTACCACCCACCATATATTAACAAACAGTAACTACGTATAGTTATATGTTTCTAGTTGACTGCACACCTTGGGAATGAGATGATTGCCTCCAGGCTGTTTCAAATAACAAGAATATGTTTATTACTATAAATAGTAAATTGTAATGATAAAAAAAATCCCGCTGAGTTTCTTTCGCCGGTTCTTCTCAGGTCTGAGGTGTTATATTCCGAACCGGTGGTAGATTTTCGACAATGAATAAGAAAGTGTAAACACTTCTATTTTGAATAAAGGTTTTTGACACACAAAGAACATCACATTATATCAATATGTTGATGTACCATTGGCAATGTAAGGAATGGTTAATATTTTTTTATGTATCACTATCTGTGGGCAGTGCAGATAACCACTAAGCATCAGGTGGCCTATTTATTTGTACCCTAACCAATACCATAAATAATATAACGTTATTTATTTTGTAACTAGAGGGTCGCTAGTATATTAATAGATATTAAAATACTCAAACAACAAGATTAGGATTTTCCTGTTGTTTTAGGCGCGTAGGCTCTTTTCTTTGCTATTAATAAAAAAGGCATACTATTCCACAGAAGATTATATATTGGTTATGTAGATAGATATAATTTATAAGGTAATACCTAATGCGCATTAAGTATACGAATTAAATAATATAGTTAATATTTCATAGAGTTACGTCAATAACTTTGTGTTTTAAATCAGTGGTAGCTTTATGTTTAACTAGTGGACGCCCGCGGCTTGCGTTTCAGAGTGTTGGTTGTCATGTGTCAGGTGAAAGGAAGGAGCCTATAATTTTTCTAGGATTTCAACTTTTCTTCATAGTAAATTTCATCGAATTCGGTTCAGTGGTTTGGTCGTGAAACAACTCCAAGAAAGGACATTGGTTACTTTTTTTGATACGTGACAATCGCGAGCGAAGCCGCGGGCGTCCACTAGTTAAACATAAAGCCACCACTGGTTTAAAACACAAAGTTAGTAACATTACTTTATGAAATATATTGGTGGTAGGGCTTTGTGCAAGCCCGTCTGGGTAGGTACCCACTCATCAGTTATTCTACCACCAAACAACAGTACTCACTACCACTTACCATCAGGTGGCCCATATGCTCGTCCGTCAACCTATACCATAAAAAAATAAAAGATTTTTTTTTCATATAATGTACATAATTACCTTATACATGTACCTATATAACCAATATATAATCTTCAGTAGAAGAGTATGCCTCATTTATTAATGGAAAAAAAGCCTGTGTCTAAAACAACAACAAAATCTATTCGGTAATTCCGGAAAATATCGTGTAAAGAAAAGGAAAAAAATTCAAATCTTCATTTTTTTGTTTTGGTATTCTTATTTATCACACACACTTACATATTTTCTTTTATAAATCAATGCACAGACTAGCGTCTTCGCACGGTTGCAATGCTGATACTAAATATACTACAGAATTTGTTTATTCACAACATCACATGAGAAACGTCTAAAATTATTCGTGTTTCTTTACGATAAGTCCATGTATTTGACGACCTCCGTGGTCGAGTAGTGTGTACACCGGTTTTCATGGGTGCGCCACTCCGAGGTACCGGGTTCGATTCCCGACCAAGTCAATGTAGATTATCATTATGGTGTCTTGGGTCTGTGTGTTTGCGGTATCGTCGTTACTTCTGATTTTCCATAACACAAGTGCTTTAGCTACTTACATTTGGATTAGAGTCAATGTAGATTATCATTAATTTTTCTATGTTGTCTCGGGTCAGGTTTTTGTTGTACCGTCGTTACTTCTGATTTTCTCTAACACAAGTGCTAATGTATGTGATGTTGTCTCATATTATATACAAAAACTTACCTTTCGAATCACTATATTTATTAAAAAAAAACCGCATCAAAATCCGTTACGTAATTCTAAAGATCTAAGCATGAGTCGAGATGGCCCAGTGGTTAGAACACGTGCATCTTAACCGATGATTGCGGGTTCAAACCCAGGCAAGCACCGCTGATTCATGTGCTTAATTTGTCTTTATAATTCATCTCGTGCTCAGCGGTGAAGGAAAACATCGAGAGGAAACCTACATGTGACAAATTTCATAGAAATTCTGCCACATGTATATTCCACCATTGGAATATCGTGGTGGAATATGTTCCAAACCTTCTCCTCAAAGGGAGATGAGGCCTTAGCCCAGCAGTGGGAATTTACAGGCTGTTGTTGAAGCATACATAGGGACAGACAGCGGTAAGCGACTTTGTTTTATACTATGTAATGATGATAGCCATGATGCTGAGGCGAGACACTGATATAAATCGCTATAAGCTTTAAAATTATACGTATTATAGTTGAGTATTATTTCTGGTTCAAATATCTTCACGAACTCGTATAAAGCTCCGTTAACTTCGGTTAAATTCGAGCGATTCGCAACTCCGAATATTCCCGAAGGCTGGCTTGAGTTTGCGGATGTCAGTAATTCACTTGTATTCAGTTTTCAGTACGTCTGCGGCATTTGACCGTAGCGGTTGTGTGTGAAATGCGTGTAAAACGATAATAGAATACAGTTTCTCACTTATTTTTGTCATAAAAGTGTATTAAAACATGTATACAGTGTTCAGTTTAAGTGATACGTGGATTTCATTGTGATATCGTGCGTGGGATTTAATTTAAAACGATAATATAGGTTTGTTTTTGTAATTTTGCACTTTTATGTAGTTAACCTGTATAATCGGCGGCCTTTACGAGTTTTGCAAAATCGATCAATGCATTTTCGCTATTGTATCGTGTATACAGAGGTCATTTTCGCTTGTCAGCATTTGTAACATGTTAGCTAATGTTTCCAATATGTTGTGCTGATATTTATTAAAATTGTGACACGGAACGGGCTGGTCATTTGCGTTGAACTCAACATTTTATTAAAGTTAGCTTTTACGTATACGAACTGCAGTGCAGTAGAATTCTTGTATCTTAAGACTTCTACTAGTGAGTCCCAACTATGCACGAATACAATATACAACTCAAACTCGGAAATAAGTTACAAAATTAATAAAAAATAAACACAATATCTATATTTATTAAAAACTTAAGGCTCTGTATTTTTGAACGTGCTAATCTCAGGATCATCAAATCCGATTTGTGATCTTTTTTAAGTGTTAGACAGCTTACTTAAAAGGAACGGTAAAACTACATAGTATAAAATAGTCGCTTACTGTTGTCTGTCCTTATATATGCTTAGATATTTAAAATTACGAAACGGATTTTGATGCGGTTCATTTTAATAGATAGACTGATTCGAGATGAAGGTTTTTGTATAAAATACATGGAAAATACACTAAAGAAACACTGATCATTTTAGATGTTTCTAATGTGATGTCGTAAATAACCAAATTCTGTAAGGTATATTTAATATCAGTATAGTACACGTGCGAAGCTGGGTTGATCACTAGTATACTATAAGTTTATTAAGATCGTCGAGGGAGTGTTTAAAGTGGGTGAAACCGCGCGGATTAGCTAGCTACTAATTAATATAAGGAGTCTTTTATATATCAATATACCTATCTATTTTTTAAAGGAAACAAACAGTAAACTTAATAATTAACTTTTCATTAATAAAACATTAACCAATTAAACTTTCATTAATTTTGTAAACATAAAATAAAGCTTAGGAACGCCAACAATGAGAAAAAATCATTTAATTTAATTCAATTTTAATATCCTTTGGTCGCAACCATCTTTGTTAAAATTGAATATGTTAAGTTATCTATTTATTATATTTATAAAAATTCGTATGTAAAGTTAAACCTACCCTAACCGAATCTACCCTATACCTAATGTTCTTGCGCTGGTGTTAATTCGTAAGTACAGTCAGGGTAAGAAAAGGTTCGTCACCTTAAGATCTATTTTCGTGTGCTCAGTATGAGCGATAATCAGCTTTACCGATCGAGAATGACATATTGCGTCGCAATGATTCGATGTTTAGATTCAAAAGGTACTAAGAGTTTAAGACTTGATAAAGGAATTAATTTGAAAATTGACGAAGGTTTTCTTACTCTGACTGTATATAGCTAATACGCAATGGAAGATTTCGTATTGATTTCGATATAATCAATATAATAGCTGCAATATGCATCCTTGTATCGTATATACTTGTGTCTGTAATACAGCGGGATCTGAAGTACTATTCTGCAACAAGAAACTCGAATCTCACCGCAGAATACGAGCTTAAAATATCGAACGTTAAGTGTGATATTGATGATAAAAGTTATCTGTCTGTCTGTCTGTCGGTGTTTCACGATTAAACGACTGAACTGAAATTTATGAAAATTGGTATGAAGCAAATTTCAACTCCACGGAAGGACGTAGGCTAATTTTTTTGCCTATCACATGTCACCCAAAAATGCGAGTGAAACAACAGGCGACTACATATGTCAATATAAAAGCAAAGTCATAAGTGAAAGACATAAAGAACTTGGTGGTAGGGCTTTGTGCTAGCAAAGAAAACTCAAGATTACCCCCTACCCAGCTGAAGGTATACTATATACTAAATCGTTTACTGACTCATGACAACTAAAACTCAAAAACGCAAGCGAAGCCGCGGGCGACAACTATTAAGATATACCTACGTATCAAAATGGTGTATCACTTTATGTCTGTTGTCAATATTTCACGAGAATTTTGACAGAATCGCACTGCTGAACCGTCAACTGGATGATGAATGGTTTAAGTTCCTAAATATGCAATTTGCTATATCCCCAATAAGATATACAGATGAAAGTTAGAATTAAAAATTAAAAATGCATTTTAAATGTTGCTACAATGCAAACAAATGAAGTATACATACTAGTGATTGTTTATTTACGACATCACATTAGAAACTTTTAACATTGTCAGCGTTTTTTAACTATATTGTCCGTGTGTATTATACAAAAACTCTCGAATCATTCTAACTATAAAAAAAGCTCAGCAAAATCAGTTGCGTAGTTTAAAATATCTAAGCATACATAGGGACAGACAGCGGTTAGGGACTTTGTTTTATACTATGTAAAGATAAGTATGTTTTCTTTTATTTTTTTTGTTTATTTATGTAGATTAAGTAGTATTTGCTTCGTTTTCTTTTGTCCAGATTTTTTCAATGAAAAATAAGTAAGTAAAGTAACAGCCAGTAAATTTCACATGGCTGGGCTAAGGCCTCCTCTAGTCTATCACACAAAATGTGATAGCAAAGTCATTTATTGATATTAACAGTACAGTAACAGCCTGTAAATCTCCCACTGCTGGGCTAGGACCTCCACTCCCACCAAGGAGCGGGTTTGGAACATATTGCACCACGCTGTTCCAATACGAGTTGGTGGAATTCACATGTGGCAGAATTTCAATGAAATTAGTCACACGCAGGTTTCCTCACGATGTTTTCCGTCACCGGCGAGCACGAGAGGAATTAATACTATTCATTTTTAAATACTATTTAGAATTGTGCGGCGTCCCAGATAAACTTTTCTTTTATTCCTTCTTTCTTATAAAATCCTTCGTCAAATCCAAGCCCATCTATCACCCACTAATCATATATTTTCGCCAAGGATCATTAGTTATTGTCAGAATACTTGTGTTTCGGTTTGAAGGATGAGTAAGCAAGCGATTCCCATTTACTGTATTAGCGATGTGTTAAATGGTTACCATTTCTCATCATCGATGTCTGTGATCAGTAGTGATCACTTACCATCAGGTAACATTTGTGAGTCTACCTGACAATATTATATAACAAGTATTTTGTACATTTAGATTAATATACAAAGATTATAATTTAAACGACTTCATGTAATGTCAATAACTCGCTTATTTTTAATGGTCTTACTTTTTAATTAACTTAATCATTTACGATTAAATAAAATTGCTAAGTAATTATAAGCTATGCTAGCTAGGATGTTAGTTACAATAGTTAGGCAGGTAGGCTTATGATGGTAGGTAGTAGCCACTGACTATAAACATCGGTACTAAATGATTAATTAACCATCTTTTACGTCGTATAAGTCCTACCAGTGTTGGGTAAAACGTTCGGAGTCTTGTATTTGCTGTAAAAAGCTCACTTAGTATTGAAAATGAAACACAACAAAGGAACTATCAATTAATATAATGTAAATATAAATATGAGACAACATCACATACATTACTCTGATCCCAATGCAAGTAGCTGAAGCACTTGTGTTATGGAAATCTGTAGTAACGACGGTACCACAAACACCCAGACCCAAGACAACATAGATAACTAATGGTAATCTACATCGACTCGGCCGGGAATCGAACCCGGGACCTCAGAGTAGCGTACCCATGAAAACCGGTGTACACACCACTCGACCATGGAGGTCGTGGGCGCATCCCATTGATAGTTCCTTCTAATATGTCTAAATCGTACCCAAAATATAAAAATTCAAACAGAGAAGTTTAGCTTATTCCACCACGCTGTTAAAATATCAGTTGGTGGAAGACATTATATAAAACACTTGTGGAAGATTTTCATCCTCCTCGTGCTCCTTTGCTATGTTTTCCATCTCCGCCGAGCGCGTGATGAATTATAAACACAATTTAAGCACTTGAAAAATCAGCAGTGCTTGTCTGAAACGCGCAATCAAAGATTCATTCGTTCTATACACAGCCTTCTCGGCATTTTTTTGTATATAGTTCCAATTTATTTGTAGCTGTATATATCTACATATATATACAAACTCTTTTGTTTGTCGTTGTTATTCTAAAAATGCCGTCGAGTCGAGTGGTTCAGTAAAGACAGATAGTTGTTTTGTACAATTAATAGTAAACTGTAACAGTAAAAGCCTGTAAATTTCCCACTGCTGGGCTAAAGCAGGAGGCCTCCCATTAAGGAGAGGGTTTGGAACATATTCTACCACGCTGTAACAATGCGGGTTGTTGGAATACACATGTCGCAGAATTTTGATGAAATTAGACACATGCACGTTTCCTCACGATGTTTTCCATCACCGGCGAGCATGAGATGAATAATAAACACAAATTAAGCACATATATAGTGGTGCATGGTGCTCAATTTATAGAATTGTATGAATATGTTATTTGAGGTCAATGAATGTTTTTAATTTGAGAATTCATTGAACAATTTATAGTCGTCCAAGTATTAAATAGTGTTTTCTATTCCAATTCAGTTGAACAATTTACGATACATGTTTTGCGATACAAACATACTTCTTCAATAAACAGTAATAACATTTGTACCGTACGTAAATTCTGAAATTGATAGAATATATTATAGTCTGAATCTTACTAGATGTTACGCTAAACTTATTTAATTAAACATGAGCGAAGGTACCAAAGACTGTGGGTTCAAACACGAGCTTGCAATTTGTGCATATAAGAAATATTCGGTGGTGAAACATATACAACAGGTTGATAGAATATCACATGTAAAAATAATAAATAATAATAAAGCCCATTTATTTCCAACAACCTTAAATAAAAAAAAATCTTAGAACTAAATAACTAATACTACTCTATTATTGGAACCCCACGCTGGGTAAAGGCCTCCTCTAGCGCACACCATAATTTCCTATCTTTTGCTTTTACTCTCCAATTTGTTCCTGCTACTAGATTTATTTCGTCGAGCCATCTTTTCCTTGGATGACCTCTTTTTATTTTTCCCTCAGGTCCTTTCCATGTTGTGGTTCCTAATGTCCATCTGTTGTCTGTGTATCTCGCTACATGCCCAGCAAATCGCCATTTTTTGTGTGCGAGAAATGTAATTCTGTAATGTAAATAAGTTCTGTAATGAGAATATCACATATACCCATGTATATTTTCTTGTTCACAAAATATGAGCGCTTTTTGCTCAAAGTTTACTTTTATTTTATTTTAATTTTAAGAGATTATTCTACAACTAATACCGCGAGTTTAAGTATGGTAAACAATTTAAAATACTCAATGCCGTGACAAATCCAATAGCGAAAAATTTATATTCAATAGAAGCGCCAATCTTGGTTATAAATCGTTCGAGAATCTTTTACAAGTTTTACTTAGAATGGGTTCCTGTCTCCGTTTTTATTCCATTTAACGGCGTACAGTACACAACTCAGACGTAGCATCGCCAAATTTGTAAAACCTATCACATCAGAATTAAGTACGCTATACCAAATTATCAAAATTTATTTCTTATTTGAATATAATCTTTACACAAACGTAATAACCCGTATTATCATATGACCTAATTTATTCGTCAATTTGACTAAGATTTACACATTCTGTCTCGGGTTGAACTGCCGCGAGAATCTATAGCATCGAATGGCGCGACAGGCTATTTCTATTGGTTGGGTAAATCGGCAATAATCGGTTTTATTGAATTTGCCGATGCTACATCTGAGTACACAACTCAGTATAATACAACGTTATGAAATACCGAGAGATCTGAAATGTCACGCTCTTTTGTCGGGACTCAGCTTTGAAGTGTCACCATACAACCATGCAAAATGATAGATCACTAATAGTATTGCTGTTTGTTTTTCTGAATAAATGGTTAGTGAGCCCCATATAGACTGGCCTCCAAAAAGTACTTATACTTCAGTATCCATTAACTACCGTAAACAGTTATAAGAGGCATTTACAGACGCGCTTATAAACAATTTTCCTAGCTTATAACTTCCATGCATAATATTAATATTCATTGCCCGTGCGATGTAATTAGCATACTGTAAGTTATGTTCGTTTGAATTTAATCACGCTGAACACATCGATGTATGTTACTAGCTTGTTAACTGTGGATTCGTCTGTATTTAAGACATCATTTATTTATTTCGACTTAAGCTCATACTTTATAAGTCAAGATGGCCCAGTGGTTAGAACGCGTGCATCTTTACCGATGATTGCGGGTTCAAACCCAGGTAAGCACCGCTGATTCATGTGCTTAATTTGTCTTTATAATTCATCTCGTGCTCTGCGGTGAAGGAAAACATCGTGAGGAAACCTGCATGTGACAAATTTCATAGAAATTCTGCCACATGTGCATTCCACCAACCCGCATTGGAACAGCGTGGTGGAATATGTTCCAAACCTTCTCCTCAAAGGGAGCGGTGGCCTTTAGCCCAGCAGTGGGAATTTACAGGCTGTTGTTGTTGTTGTTGTTGTTGTTGTTATTTGTTTGTTCTAATAAGTTTAATGAAGATTTCCTGATTGATTTTTTTGGCTTACTGTGCTATAGTCTAGTCTAAATGTGTATATGTGTTGTAGTGCGCTATAATGTGCAAAAGCACAAGTTCTCTCTCTGCTTTCTAATTCGATGGATACGCGAATGCAGCACGACCGTAAATATATTTAGGCATAGAATCAACGGCTTTAAATGTTTCTCGAGGTCTAAACAGTACCGATTTCCAATTATCGTGCTGGTTCTGAGAAATCTGGAAAAATAACTCAAATATTGATCCGAGATATGGTTTAACCTCGAAATCTACTCGTTACATGAATGATTCGTGGACTCGTAACGTGATAAAAACCCTGAGATCTTGAGTTTTTAAGTTCAAACCTCAGATCAGCTCTATAAAAAGTGATCGGATTTTTTGACCAATTCGGATTGATATCGACCGGAATTGGTCAAAATTCTTATGAAATTGGGAAGTGTGTACAGTCCAGTGCCTTAGGAAGAAAGTAAAGCCTGGTGCTGCGTTTGAATTCTCTCCGCCCGTACCGGATCTGCCCATCGGATTTCCTGCGTAGTTGACTCGTTTTCCTTAAAATTGGCAACGGTGGTTGACTTTATTATATCAATAATTTTAGTCGATTATTAATTGATTGAAAAAAATAAAAATTAATTAAAAGAGTATCGGAATTGCGATTCAACGGGGAAATGCTGCTGGCATTCTTGTCACATTCCACGCGGTCAAGATTTATACAATAATTAATTTTAATTAATATTCATATATATTTGTAAGGGCTAAATGTTAATAATTATTTATTTCATAGTATAAAACAAAGTCTCTTACCGCTGTCTTTCTCTATGTATGCTTGAAACTACGCAACGGTATTTTTACAACTTAAACAACCAGATGACTTTAAATCGAAATCAATCCAATATAGATTCAATAAATCTTTGTTACCCTTTTAATTTAAGATTTCGATTGCTTATGAAAGTTTTAATGCCTGCGCTAGTATGCTCGACTTTTTTCTTGTTTTTATTTTTTCACTAGGTGCCTTATAGCATCATGATTTCCGTTCCACATGTTGGTTACCAATGAATCCTTACAGCATACTAGATATGCACGGTTTTGCTTGCGTTTGTGTGTTGTAGGTAGTCTGATTGAGAGCCGAGAGGGCCCAATGGTTAGAACGCACCTTAACCGATGATTGCGGGTTCAAACTCAGGCAAGCACCACTGAATGTTCATGTGCTTAATTTGTGTATATAATTCGTCTCATGCTCGGCGGTGAAGGAAAACATCGTGAGGAAACCTCCTTATGTTTAATTTTATAAAAAAATTGCCACATGTGATTCCACCATTGGAACAGCGTGATGGAGTATGTTCCAAACCTTCTCCTTAAAGGGAGAGGGCTTAATCAAACAATGGAATTTTACAGAATATAGAATGGAAATTTACAGGTTGTTGTTGTTGTTGTCAGGTATTAGGCATGAAAAAGTATTATTTGTCTTTCTATGAGATTCAAGCTTAATTACAAATTGTGTTCAGTGGTTACGCGTTAAAAGAGCCACAGGCAGATTCGTTTATAATATTAAATACCTTCTCCCATACAATAATCAAGACAGAAATCGGAGTTACTAAAATAACATCTGCGTAGGATTGGCTCTAATAGAGTCACATACAAATATATACAAACTAATATTAATGCGTAAAACATACATATAGTGTGCAACATATATTTATATTAGCATTTGAAATATTTCTAAAGCATTTATCGACGAGCTGAGATGGCCCAGTGGTTAGAACGCGTGCATCTTAGCCGATGATTTCGGGTTCTAACCCAGGTAAGCACCACTATATATATGTACTTAATTTGTGTTAATAATTCATCTGGTGCTTGTACGTGAAGGAAAACACTGTGAGGAAATTGCATGTATCTAATTTAATCGAAATTCTGCCACAAGTGCCAAGAACCCGCATTGGAACAGCGTGGTGGAGTGTGTTCCAAACCCTCTCCTTAATGGAAGAGGAGGCCTTATCCCAGCAGTGGGAAATTCACAGCCTGTTACTTTACTTTTGTTTTTAAAGCATTTATTACGACTACTAGTTTCATTGGGTCGGTTATTATGAGTAAGATAACAAATAGCCTATGCCATTCCTTGGAGTTCAAGCTTGCTTCATGCCAAATTTCATAGAATTCGGTTCAGCGGTTCGGTCGTAAAAAAGCGACAGACGGACAGATTACTTTCACATTTATTAGTTATTAGTATAGAAGAATAAATAATTTGTAAAGATATCATTAAGGAGTCGCCTCTAGTAATAATAGTTTATGTATGTCGAACGCAGTTTTGATATTATTTTATTCAATTTTCAGAATTATATTAGAGATTAAAGAAATTACAAATTATGTCAAAATATACATATCATATATACACATCAACACCGTCTAGGGATATTTTGTGTAAAATTCTTAAACTCAAAAAATCATATCCGGTTTTAAAATCTTTTGATGAAAGACTATTTTGTAAACCTTCTTGGACGATTCTAAATTTGAATTTGAAAAAAATAAATAAAAATAAAATTTTTACGCGACATAATGTTAGCGATGGCCGAAGGTTACGTTTACCTACCGTCATATTAAGATATTTTTTTGTGTCAAATTTAAGTTTTATAACAAGTTATCGATTAATTTCGAGTTAAACCTATTGTGTGCATCATGCAACGGTGCCATTTAACGAGAGAAGAAATGCTAAGGGCAGGAGGCATGCTCCAAGCTGGGGCTACTCAACAGAGAATAGCTGAGGAGATTGGAACAAGATAAAACGTCATATCTAGGTTATGGTCACGCTACCGTGCTACTGGTGAAGTGACTGAAAGATATCCAGGTGGGAAGCGCATAACCGATCAACGGCAAGACCGATATTTGCAAGTTGCCGCGAAATGAGAACCAAATGTTACGGCACTTCAATTGGTTCAGAGGCTCCAGCCAGAGGACCAGTTGCTTGTGAGTGACCAAACTGTAAGGAGAAGGCTGCATGAAGCTAACCTTCATGCTCGCAGGCCATTTCGTACTCCAGCACTACGCCGAGGAAATCGTGGGCGACGACTAGAGTGGGTTCGTGTAAATTTGCTCTCGGATGATAACCAGTGGTCTGTAGTGCTGTTTACCGATGAGTCCCGGTTCGGTTTCCATCCCGATACACGTAGCGTATGTGTTTGGCGATTCCCTGGTCATGATAGCCGTCTGCAACATCTTCAGAAAGTCCATTCATACCACGGCGGCATAATTATGGTTTGGGCGAGAATTTATCTTGGTGGAAGAACAGACCTCGTTTGGATCAGAAACACCATGGCGGCCAAAAAATGTCGTAACGAGATGCTTGTGCCAATAATTTAGTCCCATAGACTAAAAATGGCCCAAGAATTCACGCTCATGCACGACAGCACCCGTCCGCACACAGCGGGAGTGGTGACGAGATGCTTGTAGGAACAAGACGTATCGGTCTTAGGCTGTCCCACTCAATCACCTGACCTAAACCCCATAGAGCACGCGTGGGCCATACTCCAAAGAAGGGCTTCGAGGAATTTTCCTGCAAATATTGCGACGGATGAGCCACTTTTTTGCATCTTAGTCGGACCTGGGACAATATACCGCAGCAAGACTTGGATAACTTAATCCAAAGTATGAAAAATTGTTGCAGGACGTTATAAATGTCCTGGATAGTTTTACAGACTACTGATTTTTCATATGACTGTTAAAAACAATAACTTTTCTAAATTTTTCACATTTTCTTGAGACAAACATTAATTGTTAGTTTTACCATTATTTTACGATTTTTCTTTATTTAAGGATAAATTTTTTTACGCAAAATAATATGATTTATTTTTTATTCTGGAGTATAGTCAGATAAATGGGCTTTATAAAAATATAAACATGTTGCATGTTATCTTTAATAAATTTTGAAATAATTGAGTAAATTCAAAATATCCCTAGACAATGTTGATGTGTGTAATAGGTACTTGGAACCTCAAAGCACACGCAGCTAAGCTATAAATGTCCTGACTATAATTAGATGGTACCATTTTGTCGAACGGTAACGACTTCTATAATTATAAAGACGAGTGACGTCATGGATAGTATCTTTCTTGGTGTGTACTACTGCGAAACGTAGACAAGTTATTTTTTAAAAATTTGTTCCAGAATAAAATCCGCTTCTACACATTTTATTTTGCTCGGATTCAGGGGATAACCGGGGCAATTGTCCGGGGACCTCCACGATACAGGGGAACAATATCGGGGATCCGGGGATTCAGATGAGCTTACAATTTTAATGTTATATATTTGTAGTTATTTATGTATAGTACGACACAAGATAGATGTAGCATCGGTAAAATTCGTAAAACCGATCACAGCCGAATTAAGTACGCTGTCTTAAATTATAAATAATTATTTCTTAGGCGAATATCATCCTTACACAAACGTAATAACTTGTAATATTATATGACCTAATATATTCGTCAATTTGACACGTCGATTTATACGCACTTGCTTTCACGGGTTGAATTGACGCGGGAATCTATAGCGACGAATAGCGTCGAACGGTGCGATAGAGAGCTATTTCTATTGGTTGTGTTAATCGGCAGTAATCGGTTTTACGAATTTGGCCGATGCTACATCTAAGTTGTGTCGTACTACATGTTCCTAAATACTGTTTAAAGAGTAACTAATACGAAGGGTTCATAAATTATTGCTTACAGACTTGAATTTTCTGGTGCTTAATTTGTGTTAATAATTCATCTCATGTTCGGTGGAGAATGAAAACATCGTTGTACACATAGAAGTTATATGTGTATAATAAATAAAATTCGGTCACGTATTTCAATCTGTAGGAACAGCGTATTGGAATAAGCTACAAATCTTTTCCTCATTCCCAGCTGTGGTCGAGTGGTGTGTACACCGGTTTTCATGGGTACGCCACTCTGACGTCCCGGATTCGATTCGTTTATTAGTTTTCTATGTCGTCTTGGGTCTGGGTGTTTGTGGTACCTTCGTTATTTCCGATTTTCCGTAACTCAAGTGCTTTAGCTACTTACATTGGGATCAGAGATGTGTGATGTTGTCCAACATTTATTTATTTTATTTATTTACAGGCTGTTACTTTCTTTTATACATAACGATATTTCTCACATTTAAAGGTTGGTGGTGAGTTTTAGGTACCCTATCTTCGTCCTTTTAATTCCAGCTTGCTTCATACCAAATATCACCAAATTCAGTTCAACTTTTTAAAAGAATAACAGATGGACAAAACGAGTTGCTTCCGCATTTAAAATATTAGTATAGATTATTAAATTTGTATATTGTATAGGGCTTCAGTAAAATATATATCTACTAGCTGCGGCTTTGTTCGGGTGGAGGTTGAATATATCTATACCACTATTTGTATACCACATTGGTGTATATTTGACCCTTAAGGGTAGAATATCCAGAAATACATAAATACGTATCTATCCATTTTAATCATTAGCCCAAAAATTAAGTTTCATTGTTTTTAGTTGAAAAATGATGGACCTCCATACAAACTTTCCACCCCCATGTCCCATAAGGAGTAGAATATTCAAAATTCCTTCCTTAGTAGATGTCTACTTAATAAAACGATCCTACTCACCAAATTTCATAGCCCTAACTTTAATAGTTTACGTGGGCGGTGATTAATCAGTCAGTTAGGATTATTTTATAAGTATAAATAGATAGATAGATAGATAGATAGGTTTGCCCTTCTCTATAAGTGTAATCTCACTACCCCGAGGTTGTCTGCAAAAGATTGCTATTAATGATAAGCCAGCATTTGCATGCAATTCTATTTTCTATTCTCCGTAAAACTTGTTATTTTAATTGAGCAATCAAGTTGTTATCTATCTATCTATCTTTATATTCATCCCTAGTATATGTGGAAGACAGTAAATGGGATATTAGAATATGTTATATAAGATGAAAACCCGGTTAAAATCGATAAAACTAGACATACATATACTAACTACCGTAAGCCTATACGACATTAATATTTGGAACACATTTTCTGAACGCACCCGAACATGCCTGCTCGTTGAACTGTCATGTCATTGAATTTCATGGATTTAATATCGAAATATCTCGATTGTACGAATTGCGAATATATATTTTTTATGGTTTAGGTTACCATCACCCATAGACAATAACGATGTAAGAAATATTAACTATTCCTCACATCGTCAATGTGCCACCAACCTTGGGAACTAAGATGTTATGTCTTGTGCCTGTAGTTACACTGGCTCACTCACTCAAACCGGAACACAACAATACTGAGTACTGTTATTTGGTGGTAGAATAACTGGTGAGTGGGTGGTACCTACCCAGACGGGCTTGCACAAAGCCCTACCTCCAAGATAAGATATTATTTATCAACTAAAATCATTATATTTTAACTATTTATAATTGTGGATAGGTTTCGATCGAGTCTATCGTAGACCTGCACGAAATCTATATTATATTAATTTATTTATTTATTTATTTTATTTAAACACTTTATTGTACACCACAAATTAAACAGATAAGTAAGAACACATAAAAAAAATAGATGGTACAACCGGCGGTCTTATCGCTTTAAAGCGATTTCTTCCAGACAACCGAGGTGATATGGAGTAGTAGCCAACAGAGAAATGGTAGGTGGTGTAAAATAGACTACATGCATAGATACAAATAATATAATACATAAATAAACTACTACATACATATAGCTAGGTACATAAATACATTTATACATACATATATACATAGAGTCATACATAAAAACATATAAATATACAGATATATACAAATAACAAATGGTATCTAGTCGCCATTCAGTGTGAGAGTGTGAGGTAATAATTGATAACTTTAGTTTTAAATAATGTTAAAGAGGTTGCAGATTTGATATTAAGCGGGAGGGCATTCCACAATCGAGTAGCCTCAGCCGTAAAAGATTTTTTGGAAAAAATTGTTTTCTGTACAGGTGGATTTAAAAGTAAATTTCCAGATGAACGTAAGTTCATGTTGTGTCCGTCAATAACATTGCGAGAGTTCAAAAATTTAAATTTTTCTTTCAAATAAATAGGTGAGTGAGGATTGAATAACACACAGTACAGAAGACAAACAATATGTAGATTCCGGCGAAAACGAATAGGTAACCACTTGAGCTGAGTACGAAATTCAGAGACATGGTCATATTTGCGTAAGCCAAATATGAACCGTATAGCTAGATTTTGAAGACGCTCAAGTTTATTTAAATGGTCCTCATTTAAATCTAGATAGCTTGCGTCTGCGTAATCGAGAATAGATAGAAGTAGAGAATGTGCTAACATAGTCTTGGTGGAAATAGGAAGAAAGGAACGGAGACGTCGTAGAGAGCCCATCGCCGAAAACATTTTCCTGCTGACTACATTTAACTGATGTGACCATGAAAGTGTAGAATCTAGATGTATACCGAGATTTTTTACCGTAGAACTATATGGTATAGTACAATTATCTAATATAATCGTAGGAATGTTTCTCCAGTCAACTCTTGAAATCATAGCAGCACTGCCAATAATAATGGCCTGTGATTTTGATGGATTGATCTTTAAACCATAACACTTGCTCCAATCACTGATTGTAACCAGGTCATCATTAATGGCAGCGATAGCGCTGGGCAAGTTATCCAAGGTTGACTGGGTATAAAGCTGGAGATCATCTGCATACATGTGGTAGAGAGAAGAAATCTTTTGAGTAATAGAATTAATGAAAATTGTAAAGAGAATAGGAGACAACACGCCACCCTGAGGCACTCCAGCACGTACTTCACACCAAGACGAAAATGTCTCGTCTACCTGAACACGTTGCCTTCTGCCTCTAAGATAACTCTGAAACCAGCCAAACACCGATGGAGATATGTTAAGAGAACGCAGCAAACTCAATAAGATGTCAAAGTTGACAGTACCGAAAGCATTGCTAAAATCTAACAATGTCAGCACTGTAAGTTGTTTATTATCCATGCCCAATCTAATGTCGTCGGTAATTTTCACGAGCGCTGTGACCGTACTATGACCGGAGCGAAAGCCAGATTGGAGTGGATTAAGAAGGCTGTGCCTATTTAGGAATGTTATTAATTGCTGGAGCACTAGTTTTTCTAAAACTTTGGAAAGGAATGGAAGGATGGAGATAGGACGAAAATCAGTGTAGTTCATAGAATTAGCCTTTTTGGGGAGTGGAATAATACGGGCTACTTTCCAGGCATCGGGGAACTTTGAGGAAGTGATGGATTCATTAAGGATATGAGTAATAACAGGAGCAATAGTTTCAAGGATAGGTACAATCATATTACGGCCAACGCCGTCGTCGCCCACGGCATTAGAAGAGATGGACACTATGCTCTTCTTAACATCACATTCGGTGAAAGGAATGAAATTAAACGGTGGATAGTCAAAGGTTGGCAAACAAGAAAGAATATTTAACGTCCGCTCTTTTTCTGCGTTGTCAATAACGTCAGATGAAGAAAAATGCTTATTAAGAGACTCTATGTCAATGTTA
This sequence comes from Vanessa cardui, assembly GCF_905220365.1. Lineage (NCBI taxonomy): Eukaryota > Metazoa > Arthropoda > Insecta > Lepidoptera > Nymphalidae > Vanessa > Vanessa cardui. The sequence continues at coordinate 5,980,825 of NC_061148.1, forward strand.
CGGTGAAGAGAATTATGAGATGATTTGCCAATTCCAAACGATTCGAGGAATTTCCAAACTTTAGCTGGGTCGCCGTTTTCGACTGATTTATGAATGTGGCGTCGTTGCGCATCTCTACACGATGTATTGCAGCGATTCCGGATTTTATTATATTTAATACGGTTTTTGTCACATGCATCAGATTTTAATTTACTTTTAGCCATAGCTTTTTTTGCAATTAGACTTTTTAATTCCTCAGATAGCCAAGGCGCTGGTAAGTGTTTAATTTTAATAGGTCTAACCGGAGCATGATTATCATAAAGATCAGTCAAACAAGAATTAAACATGTCAACTTTTAAGTCGACTGAGCTGGCATCGACTACAGCTGACCAATTAATTTTGCGAGCATCCTCAGTAAGACGTTCTTTATCCATTCCACCAAAACTACGCCGCAGAAGTATTCTCGATTTTGGTTTAGGAGGACGAACTTTGTATGAAACAAAAATCAGATCATGATTCGAAAAAGCATCAGCCTCAAATTGGCCGTGCGTGAGGACAAAATCTGGAGATGACACTATAATAAGATCAAGAAGTGAAGGGACACAGTTAGGGGGGTTATGAGTGGCCGAGAGAGGCAAAATGTGTAGGTTGCACGCTTCAATTACAGAGTTTAGCTTTCTGCATCGGTTGTCACCTTTAAGGAGACATGTATTAAAGTCACCCATAATTATGGTATGACTATATAAGGGAGACAAATTAATTAATAAACTTTCGAATGCAGAAAAATAATCAATATGTAGAGAGGGAATATAAAATACGCCGAGAAGAATTTTGGTGAGAGAAAGAGTTATTTCGATGAGTAAGTGTTCAGCAGCATTAGTTGGAGGAGGCTGAGTCGACGAGCTAACAATAGTAAAGGGAATATAAGAACGAAGGTAGATCGCGACTCCACCCCCACCTTTACCAATGCGGTCGTTACGTATCAGTGTAAACCCTGGTAAGCAGTAAGATGTAGATGGTAAACATGGCTTTAACCAGGATTCGGAGATGAGAATCGCGTGGATATTACGAGATTCAAATGACGCAAGCATATCGGGATAATGGGCCGGAATACTCTGTGCATTAATGTGAATAACGTTGAAATTCTTCATTGAATCTGAGAAACAAGAATTAAGGACGACGTTTAAAGGGAGGGAAGATGTACTGTGGAAACTATCCTCATCCTCAACTGACAGATCTTCATTTGATGAGCAAGACAAAAAATGGCTACTAGATATACTATTATTTAATGACATTATGATAGTTTTATAATTGATATATATATATAAAATACAATAATAAAATAAGAAAATTTATATATAAATAACTTATAATAAATAGTAAATAAGTTATAATAATAATAAACCAATAAAGGCAGAAACCAACCCACCAGCGGTCTGAGAGAAAGAAAATCACTTAAAAGGTAAAAAACAAATTCAAAACCGTTGTAAACTAATAGATAGTATCAAGTAAAAATAAAACACGTTACAACAAAAGAAACAAAATTGTAAAAAATAAAATAAAAAAGAAAAATATAAAAAAAAAAACAACAAAAAAGGAAAAGAACAACAAGTAACATATTTATAGTAACAAAAATAATATATAATGAATGCAATAAGTAAACTATACTAGTATTGAGATAAAGAAAAAATAATGCAGAAGCTTAATTATGATAAACATTCGTTATGACATTTATATCTCAAAGCAATATTAGCAATAACGGAACGCAGTATGAATGCACTTGTCAAGATGTCAACGTGACAGTGTTTAGTTGTTTACATTTTACAACATAAAATTGCTTACTACCTGATTTGTTAAATTATATTAGTTTTATTACGTGATAAAACTAAACTGAACATTGAAATAAACAAAAACAAGACAATAAAAAGAAAGAAACGAAGTTGATACAAGTACTCGCGAAAGGAAGACGTTAAATGTTAAATGATCAATAGAAAAAACAAAAACAGTACAAGATAATAAGGATAAATTATTTCTTAACGATCCTTTTAGATCGCAAATAAGTTGTTTTGCTATCCTTAACTGCATTTGAGACAATAGTCGCAGCAGAAGGGCCTTGAACCACACTGTCACTGTCACTGGGGATGGCATCCAGTTCCTGTTTTGTGTGAACACGATGCTTCGACTGGTCGGACCCCATCACCACCACTACACCATTATCAGTCCAGCATCTAGATATCCCAAATCGCTGCCGGGCTGCTAAAAACACTTTATGGCGACGTTTGGTTAGAAATTCAGATATGGTGATACCGGTGCCTTTAAGGTTCTTTTTGGCGCCCCAGACCTTGTCTTTAACCGAAGTATCCTTGAATTTCACCAGAATCGCACGTGGCTTACCATTGCCAAGCTGACCAAGGCGATGGGAACGGGATATGGAGTCAGCTGTTAATCCAGGGAGTTTAAGGTGATCGCCCAAAACTTTTGAGATATGAGCCGGTATATTCTCATGTTTGTCCTCTGGAACACCATGAACCAGGAGTATTTTCCTACGTGACCGCATCTCCATCACATCACATTGTTGGGACAGCAACTCCACCTGCAGTTGCAAACTTTCAAGAGCCGCTATTACAAAACTGCGGAACGAATTGAATTGGCTGTTGATATTGGACACGGGGCTTGAGGCAGGAACAGCATTTCTCAAGTCTCTCTGGAACTCTGCCATCCTTAAGTTAAAGTGCTCCGTGAGATCCGCTATAGAGCTTTTAATTGATTCCATGTTGTTGTGTTAGATTTGTTCTAATTGTGGTAGTGATTATTAATCTCAGACCAAGCTGGCAGGTGTAGGAAATGTCACAGGTACATTAAATTATTTTTATATTATTAAAACTATTTAAATTAATCAAATTTAAAGATGTAAAAAATTTGCGACTATTATTTACACTGTTACATTAATGTTATATATGTGAAAGTAACTCTGTCTGTATGTCGCTCTTTCACGACCATACCACTGAAACGATTTTGATGAAATTTCGTATGAAACTTGAACTTCAAATAAGGATATAGGCTACTTTCTTGCCTGACACATGAAAACCAATACTCTTAAACGCAAGCGAAACCGCTGGCGATAACTAGTTATTAATATAGATACTTATTTAATAATAATTTATTTATTTAAGCATCATTTTGAACAAAAACAAGATGTGAACGATAATAACTACGGTACTATAAAACTGTGGTGCAGTTATTAACGCCAGCCAACAAAGCGACAATTGCTCTATTAATTAAAACACTTAAATTACACATATTTGTTACATAATATATGAATACAAAAAAGAAAAGAAAAATAAAACACGAAAACACTAAAGAATTTTGAATTGACCGATTACAAGATTTAAAAAAATAAATAAAATAAAATCACCAAATAAAGAATAAAATAAAAGTCATCAATAAATAGTAACATCGATTTAGCCAAAACAATTTTGAGAATTAAATTATATTACAATTAGTGTATTATACTTAAAACTAATAAGTTACATACAACAACAACAACAGCCTGTAAATTCCCCCTGCTGGGCTAAAGGCCTCCTCTCCCTTTGAGGAGAAGGTTTGGAACATATTCCAATGCGGGTTGGTGAAATGCACATGTGGCAGAATTTCTATGAAATTTGTCACATGCAGGTTTCCTCACGATGTTTTCCTTCACCGCTGAGCACGAGATGAATTATAAAGACAAATTAAGCACATGAATCAGCGGTGCTTGCCTGGGTTCGAAACCGCAATCATCGGTTAAGATACACGCGTCTAACCACTGGGCCATCTCGACTCCCCTAAGTTACATAATTAATGAAGTTAATGAACTTCAGTATATATTTGATTTCTTTGTTCTAAGTAAATAAATACAAAGTGTTTTAACCCTTTGTTTCGTTGCATTTAGTAATTGCGTTAAAATTAATTAATTTAATCATAAAAGTTCATTTACCGCCCAGCCCTTTGTAAATTACGAAAAGGAATAGTGAAGCTAGAAAATAGTGACGACAACCAAGAGCGAGCCATACTCAAACATTAGGTGTTCCGTAGATCATTTACACTTGGACTTTTTGTACAGTCATAGTAAATATATATTTAAGAAATAGTGTTTACGATTCTAAAGGTACAAGTCTTTAATTAACTTAATGAGATGTAGTCTTAATAATAGGGTTTAATTCGAACACGAAAACGGATGAACATATATTTTAGCTAATTGGGAAATAAACACCTAAAAGTAATGGAGTAACTGATCCCAAATATTTCCACGTTTATTCACGTATCTATAATATATTCCAATCGGATAATAACAAACAAAGGTGGGATTCACGTATGCTACACGATTCGTTAATAGCTCAGCTATATTGTGCACTAATATTTCTTGACTAATATATCTTTATTCACGATACCACAATTTTTCACAAAATTACCGATCGTGTCATGATTTTTAAATATACAATATTTTTATATATAATTTTAATTGAAATATCATTTATTAGTATGATTATTGATTCGATTATCGACACCGTATAGTGGGACTCCCGTCACTTCCTCTCGTGGCGTGGTGCGACGACTGGTACTGCCTGGCACAAGAAAAACAAAAGGCGGTTGATTTTGAACAGGGTGGGCAGAAGAAAGCTAGATTGGTGGATGGGCGGTAAAAGGATATAATTAATATACAATACGCGGATAAATAATATATGTATCGATTGGTAAAGTAATATAGTGACATAAATTAATGTTATGTGTAGTTTTATTACAATTACTTTAATTTTACTTTCAAAGTTTGAGGACAGATTAAATGCAATATTTTCGCAAATCCACAATGAATATCAGAGATTATACAAGCATTTGATAGGATTGACGTTGCGTCAATTTGATGTCAACTGCTGTTTATGGCCTTTGTTCTCTTGTAGTTAAATAAATTGGAGTCCTTTTTATTGTTAAAACATTTTTAACGGTTGACTAGCTGTTACTCCCGGCTATGGCCACGTAGAATATGAATATATTTACAAATTACCTTAAAATATTATGTTGATGATTGGTATGCAAAGACGTCTTTATTTCCAAAAAAAGTAGCCTATGTCCTTGCTCAGGCTCTGGACTATTTGTGAATCAAATTTCATTTGAATCGTTCCAGTAGTTTTGGTGTGGAAGCGAGACAGATATATAAAGTTACTTTCGCATTTATTATATTAGACAAAGTCCCAAAATCTCATCGACGAACAACAGGCACTCCAGTCAGCAAAAATCCTTTTCCAAGTATGCGTTGATAGAGTTTTCCCGTCATTTTTATTATAGGGAACCCTAAATTATGCCCGCCATCCTTTCTCGTTGACCTTATTTGCTCTCGACAAATATTCAAGCAGAAAATACGTAAACTTGATATCCTTTGACTTCAATTCCATTTGTACAATAACGCAATCTCTGACTCTCGTTTGTATAGTTATATGAAACGAAATATGGTAAATAAATTATATTTCGTTTATAACCGAATTTGTAAAAAGAATGTTCTCAATTTTTTGTTTTTTTTTTTTGGTAGTGTAACCTCAGAACTCTTTTATGGATGATTTGGAAACGTACGTTCCGATTTGGAAAATACTTTATTTCGGATGATCAAGTAAAAAAATGTGTATTTTTTTTTCATTTATATCCTAAATGTATGTGGTATTTGAAATCGGGTAATCGGCTTATTTTAGTACTAATTGTCACCAGCAACTACACTAGCGTTTTAGGGGGCTATTTGTCATGTGTTACCCAAAAAAGGTACCCTATCTCCATTCCTGGACATAAAATCAAAATCAAATTTATTCAAGTAAGCTTTTACAAGCACTTTTGAATCGTCATTTAACAATTAAGTGAAGCTACCACCGGTTCGGAAAGTATATTCTACCGAGAAGAACCGGCAAGAAACTCAATAGTTACTCTTTCTTCAACATTTAAAAATTACAAAGTCAAGTTAGTTATATACAATCATTTAAATTAATATATCCTGCTTGAAAGTCAACAGGTATAAAAAATTTGCTTCATACCAAATTTCATCGAATTCGGTTCATTGGCTCGCTCGTGAAATACCGACAGATAGACAGACAGAGTTACTTTCACATTTATAATATTAGTATATTAGTTCAATATAGATAACTAAAATTGTATTCAATAAAGTCACACATTATAGTTTTACTATAAAGAAAGCTAAGTTTTATATTTCAGGATTCCATTACATTATAAAAAAAATAATATGTATTTGTAACTTATTTTCATTTATAAAATAAACTGTAATTGAAAGTTAATTGAAAGCAAGTCAATTGAAATTGTATAACGATGTTTCGGATTGGATTAACAGCCTGTAAATGTCTAATAGGCGGTCTTAAGCGTTTTCTCGTCTGGAGCTTACTATAGCTCCGAACCGATTGTTTAAAGTTGGGTTAGTAGTTAGCTAGGTTTACAAAACTTTCTCAATATGTATTAGTTACACACGTGTTTGTAGGTATAGTAGAACACAACTTAGATTAACATAGAGCATCGGTAAAATTCGTAAAACCCATCACATCCGAATTGAGTACGCTATCCGAAATTATCAATATTTATTTCTTATGTGAATATGATCTTTACACAAACATAATAACTTGTAATATCATATGACCTAATATATTCGTCAATTTGACATGTCGATTTACATTGCTTTCTCGGGTTGAACGGACACGATAGCGTCGAATGGCGCGATAGCGAGCTATTTCTATTGGTTGTGTAAATTGGCAGTAATCGGTTTTATTGAATTTACCGAAGCTACATCTAAGTTAGGTCGTAATATATGACATTCGTCATATGCTTCGTGGTTTTAATCGCGTTTTATCTATCATTTATAATTATTTTTGGGAACTGCTCTTGAATTGAGATGGCCCAGTGGTTAGAACGCGTGCATCTTAACCGATGATTGCGGGTTCAAACTCAGGCAAGCACCACTATATATATGTGCTTAATTGTGTTTATAATTCATCTCGTGCTCGGCGGTGAAGGAAAACATCGTGAGGAAACCTACATGTGTCTAATTTCATCGAAATTCTGTCACATGTGCATTCCACCAACCCGCATTGGAACAGCGTGGTGGAATATGTTCCAAACCCTCTCATTAATGGAAGAGGAGGCCTTATCTTAGCAGTGGGAAATTTACAGGCTGTTACTTTACTTTAATTTACTTTACTACTGCTCTTGAGATTTCGTTTTAATCAAATTTGCATTTTAAAAGTTATACAACTTTGCCATGTGGCTTTGTTGCAATTTCAGAACGGAAGAAACCAATTTCGACTAATGACGAATCATTGAAATCGTAGACCTTATCTCAATGGCAGTTTTGAGACCTAATGACGACTAAAGGTGATACAAATATACACCTTATTGTAAACCCAAACAATAGAATTTCGAAAAAAAATCCTTGTTCTTAAATTGCTGTACAGAACAAAACTATAAGCATAACAAATGAAGCTCGACTACTTAAAACATTAGTCTGAAAAGTATTCTTAGCTATGAACAATTAATTATTCATCATCTTATTATTAGACTTATATAAATACATTTTAATTTAATTCATAAATGTCATTATGTTCAGATGATAAACAAATTACGGATACATGATATTGAATAATTACATCCAAGCTAGTTTAGCAAGTTGACCAGCTTCATTGATCTTCTTCAATGTAACCTATTTTTTAAAATGGACCACCTGATGATAAGTGGGTGCCGCCATCATTCCTTACGTGACCATGCGCCACCAACCTCGGGAACAAAGTTTTAATGCCCATGCTTGTGCCTTGTGTTTTTTTTTCTCGCCGAATGCGCCCAGGTCCACCGGGTTTACCCACTAAAAAACCAGCGGTACCCTCTCCATCTTTCGCCGGGCGCCACGGGATTGCCTACGCATGCTACCGTGACATGCTCCTTGTGCCTGTAGTAACAATGGCTCACTCATTTTCGAACTGGAACACAACAATACAAAGTATAACTGCTTGAAGAAAAAATATACGATGAATGTATCTACCCAGACGGGCTTGCACAAAGCCCTACCACCAAGCTTAGAGATATTACAAATAACAATCATTGAACAGTTACAAAACGAAATCTTTGATTTACATATAAATCTATGTTATCGTAGAACCAATAAATATTCAAATATTAATGACAAGTTATTTTTGTTGTCGTTTTAATCGAATGGTTAGTCCGTGGGAGGAAAAAGCCGTTCACAAATTTATATATACAGTACTACATGTTTCCCGTGGCTTCGCTCGCACTTTAGTCGTTGGTCACGTGTTACACAAAAGGAAGTAGCCTATGTGATTCCTTGGAGGTTAAGTTTGCTTCATTACAAATGTCATCAATTTCAGATCATTGGTTTGGAGGTGAAAGATCGACAGACATAGAGACATTATTTCCACATTTATTATATTACATGTTAAAATATATTAAAATAAAATTTTATATAATATTATTAAGAGTATATATATATCTCTTACAGCTGTGGGTTGGCTGTACGAAATTTCTTTTAAAAATAAGCCCGCCATTGTGAATAATAATTTCATGTGTAAAGTTATTGTCTCAGTAAAACGTGTTTCATGATTTTAAATAATACTATAACCCACGGCGACTGTTGTAATCATTACACCACGTAAAAATTGGCTGCAAGTCAAAATCGTCATTAGTAAAGACTTCCTGTTTCTCTGCATAGTACATGCATGAATCTTTGGATAAATTTACCATTAAAGATTTCCAAGACGTGATCGGATTTATTATTAACTAGCTGTGCCCGCGACCTTGTACGTCTTTGAATAAAACAAAAAAAAATGTAGCCTAATTTACTCCCTATTATATCAGTTATCTGCCAGTGAAAGTCCCGTCAAAATCGGTCCAGACGTTCCATAGATTTATACGGAACAAACAGACAGACAGACTGACAAAAATTGTAAAAAATGTAATTTTGGTATTATGTACTGTGTATACATATGCATTAAGTAAAAAGGGCTATTTTAATATTACAAACAGTCACTCAAATTTTATTATATACACAGATTCAATAACATAAATTCCAATTTCAAAAAGTGTAACTATATAATGTTTCCAATTTCCCATGACAAAAGAGAGCCGCCTCACAAAATCTACTTTTTAATTTAAATACGGCGACCGGCCTTGACTTAGAGAAGAAAGCGAGCAAATAGTCCATTCATATAATATGTTCGGGTTTTAACCCCTATAAATTTACCTAACGTTGCCATAAAGTTCTATTGACTGGCGGAGAACACCACGCGCCGTATTTAAATAAAAACATTAGAAATTAAAAGCAAAAAGTTTGTATATATCAGCTAGACTAAAGTAACTGCCTGTAAATTTCCCTCTGCTGAGTCAAAGCCTTCTCTCCCATTAACGAGCGGGTTTGGCACCTATTTTACCAAGCGGTTCCAATGGAATACCCATGGTGGTAGAATTTCGATGAAATTAGACACATGCAGGTTTCCTCATGATGTTGTCCTTCACCGCCGAGCACGAGATGAGATGAATTATAAATACAAATTATCAAGGGCGTAGCCAGGATTCTATACAGGGGGGGGCAGATTAGCAAAATCCCATACTACATTGTTTTAATCGTGATTTTTAACATATGAGTATCTAACATTGGTGGTGGAGGTGAGGTAAACATTAAAAACAAATATAACAATAAGAAACAGCTTTATTATTTGAAGAGTAATCTGCGCGGTTCTTCACAAAATTTATTAAAAACTTCTCTTACAATTTCATCTTTTTTTTCTTGGACAATTTTCCGGTGTACGCTTAACATACATAGCCCGTTTAAACGGTTTTCGGTCATTGTAGACCTCAGCCACGTTTTGATACGTCTCAGGGTAGAAAAAGACCTTTCTATATTACTTGTTGTACACGGTTGTGCCAACAAAATAAGTATGGCTTTTTTGGTTGTCGGGAAGAAAGTGTCCGCCTCCTTTAATACATCAATAAAATCTAATTTTTCTAGAGCGTCTTTTTCCATACCTTTATCCTTCCAAAGTTTATACCATAATTCCGCTTCATGCTCAAAAAGAAGAAGATCATAGTACTGGCAGAAATCTTGCGATTTTTCTTTAAAATCAACCAGTGACATATTTAACATTGAACTTGGATGTATCGACATTAAACTAAAAGCTGGTAAATGTTCATTAGAAAAACGCTGGTCGAGTGCGGATATCAAAGAATCTAAATAAGGAATGATAATTGATCGCTTCCAAAAATCGCATGAACTCTCAGCTGGGTGATTGGACCTATGTTGTTGGTGACATACAATACGCGGGATTTGCAAATCACTGCCAATGGCAGTTGCAGTTCTACGTGAAATGTCTAAAATAATCTGACTCTCTTTGTCTGCGTTACCACGATGATCTCTAATAACAGAAATAATTCTCTTGATATGATTCACACACGTGTACATATCGATATTCTTCGATTGTAATGCATTTGCAACAGGTTCCAATATACTTGAATATTTGGCTATCAATGTAACGCATATAATGAATACTGATTTAGTAGCAGCACAGTGTAACTGATAGGCGCTTTTTCTTGCAGCAGCATTTCCTTCTGTAGATATATTTGCAAGTCCATTAATAATTTCTTCAAAATGTTTGTTGAAAATTGCAATACTCTTATATTTTTGCGACCAGCGTGTCTCACATAAAGCCGGAATATTGGGAACATATTTCCTCCTTAAAGAAGATTCTCGGAAAAAGTTAATTATATCTTTTATCGTGCCGATTGTGTTCCGTATTTCTGGCACTTGATTCAAATCATTTATTACTAAATTAAGCCTGTGACTTGCACAATGAAAATATAAGGCTTTTTTATATTTCTCTCTCAGTTTTTTTTGAACGCCCCCAATACTTCCAGCCATTGTAGAACACCCATCGTAACCTTGACCAATGCACCTATCAGGTTCAAGTCCTACGTTTTCTAAAAACTTATCAATTGCTGACGCTATAGTATTAGCATCCATTGCAATCAATTCTACGAATCCTAGAAATTCTTCTCGGATCATATTTTTGCCTTCGTCGTAAAAACGGATTCCAATGGAAAGCTGCTCTCTTCCAGCTATGTCACATGACTCATCTGCCATGACACTATATGCAAAAGCTTTCTTTGCTACCTGTATAATTTCATTCTTTACGACCAAGCCGCACAAATCAATAATTTGGTTTTGAATCTGTGGGGAAGTATACATGGCATTTTTTTTGCCATGTTCTAAGTGCTGTTTTAAATCTTGATCGCCAGATCCAATTTTTAGATTTAAAAGGTCTTCAAAAATACCTTCATGATTCTCTTTACCCCTCAAAGGCAAGTCATGAGTGCCACAAAAAATAACTGTAGATATTATAGATGCCAGTATGTTTTTATTTTTCTCTATTTCTGTCTGATGAGCCGTGTTCATCATTACATCCACAGGCATTTGCTCCGATAAATTTTTTGCATCGTTGACTGCATTTTTATGATATTGTGATGAGAGATGCTTAACGCAGTGTTCATGTATATTTTTAAAACGGCAAAAAGGTCGAATTACAAATGAACCCAAATATCCAGCTACTATTTTTGGAGGAAATAGTACGCAATATAAACACAGCGCACCTTTTAGACGTTTGGAATAAACCAGCCAAGGTGAATAAGTTTGCAACCAACTATGATTAAATTTCCGCTTCAGATTAGCAGTTTCGGCATCTTTAGCAAAGTCGTAATTTCTAGGGGGTACCCAACAACGATTGAGCATATCCAATTTTTGACTTGTGGTCATCAAAGAAGTTCGCCCTACCCATTTGCCTAGATCATTATCACAAACTACTTCATCTTCAGGTATATTTTCTACAATTTCGACTTTAGAAGAACCAGCTTGAGCCAGTGAACTCTGTGATATACTTTCGACCTTCTTTTCTTCATCACTTTCACTACTAGTTTCTTCTTTTTTCCTTTTCAAAGTCTCTGAAACAAAAATCCATATGCTTTTAAATAAAATGGTGATTTTTATACACAACAAGTAGAATTTATTATTAAAACAAAAAAAACAACTGCACACTAAACAGAATATCTCCTAAACCCGTAAGAATTTCAGGATAAAATGTATCCTATGACACTCCCGTGAATAAGACGAATCTAACGACTTACATCAAAATCCATTAAGCCGTTTAGGCTACAGGAGGCCACAAAGAAACAGACATACATTCATACTTACTTTACATACATACATATACTCGAAAACATTACACTCTTTTTTCGGCAGTAGAAGGTTATAATAATATTTCACACCAAGCCTCTAGCTAGTCCTAAACTAAAGCTTGTGCTATGGGTAGGTACTAGACAACGTTATATTTTTTAGATACTTATACACTTTTCTTGTAATTATTATTCATAGAAAACACACAGACAGATCAGTAACAACCATAGAAATAGTATGCAATAGAAAACCAGTAGGTGCGGCAAAAAATGAATGCATTTTGCAAAAATAAATGTAATTTTTCGGGTTACATTTTCTTGTAATACAGACAAATCTTCACATAACACGATATCATTAAAACAGTATACACTTTTATTGCTGTTAATTTTATGATTTGCATGTAATATTAGAAAATGTTGTCTTAGATTTTCGCGATTATTACACATTGAAATAAAACTATTTTTAACGGATTTAAATCGCGTATATTAATTTTTTAACATCCCGACGTTTCGAGCACTTTGCAGTGTTCGTGGTCACGGGTAGACTAAGGTGACATTTGTCTATTTGAAGTACAAAGAAATTATTATTTAAAACTACCGCCAACGATTTCTCAATTGGTATCTTGAGTAACGTTCCGGTTGCACGCAGAAGGCACTAACTGTATCTTTAGGTCTTGCAGTCTGTTGGATTTGGGATTTTAAATTTTTAATAAGTGGATCCCAGGTGTTAGAAAGTCTCCAACCATCTTCTCTATTGAAGTTCGGATGTTTTTGAATTTCAATAGCCTCGCGTATCATTCTAGGAATGAATCTGTGTTCTCTAGCGAGGATCTGTGGTTTATCGAATCGAATAAAATGGTTAGGTTTATCCAGAGCGTGTTCACAGACTGCAGACTTTGAAGATCGCCTATTTTTGACATCTCCTATATGTTCTTTGACCCTAGTACCGATACTCCTCTTTGTTTGGCCTATGTAAGATAAACCACACTCACATTCGAGTTTATATACTCCCGCAGTTTGTAAAGGAATATTACTCTTGATAGGTCTCAAGAATTTTAAAAAAAAAAAAAAAAAATTAATATACGCGATTTAAATCCGTTAAAAATAGTTTTATTTCAATATTAGAAAATATCAGCAATACGAAATCACGCCAGGGCGCTAAAAGTTTATAGCTGTAAACAAAAATGAGCGCGTTTGATATTTTATTTGTCTCTTTTTCTCTTGTATATCGTGCATTTAATAATGACCTCTCGTTTCACACTTTGTATGTCTAATAGCGGTACTAGCGCGCGAATTCTAAGTCTATGGTAACAACACAAACAGACATTTTTATGCACATGCACTAATGCGAGGCGGGAACCCGTGACCCTAGGTACCGAAGTCCGTCGTGCGAATCACTGCATCAATCGAGTCTTCAAATTATCTTTCTAACAAACAAATCTGTTTCTAATAACATTCATAAATTATCCGCATAAAAAATAAAAATCGATGTGCATCGAGTCGATTTTTCGATAATCGCGCATGCGTGTGTGCCATCCAACCTGTCTCTTTCTACCACACAAGCACAATACGCGGACACGAGAGAAAAACAATAGCACGTCACGTTGGGTTGTTTGGCGCGCGCGGCGACTAGCCCGCTCGACTCACGTAATTCCTCAATCTACACTCCCACATCATTATTCTTTGCTGTTATTTAATACATTATAGAAAATTATTTGACTATGTACTTACCTTTAAAAAACTTCCTTATATCCATTTTCAAAACAAGTGAAAAAATTAGAAATTGTCAATTTCGAGAAATTGTCGAGGCATTCAATTGTCAATTGAATGCCTCGCCTCTCGCGGCTCTCGCTCGCTCGACCCGCATCCCGCTCAGGGGGGGGCAGCTGCCCCTCCCTGCCCGTACCTCGCTACGCCCATGCAAATTATGTAATGTATTGTAATTACAAATTAAAAGCAACAACCGAAAGTATAATTCTGCGTCCATCGTCGCATTAGTAAATCAAACCGTATAGTACGACACAACTTAGATGTAGCAACGGCAAATTCAATAAAACCGATTACTGACGATCTATACAACCAATAGAAATAGCTCCCTATCGCGCCATTCGATGCTATTCGTTGCTATAGATTCTAGCGTCAGTTCAACCCGAGAAAGAAAGTGCATGTAAATCGACGTCTCAAATTGACGAATATATTAGTTCATATAATAATACAAGTTAATGCGTTTACGTATAGATCATATTCACATAAGAAATAATTATTGCTAAAATTTGGGATAGCGTATTTAATTCGGATGTGATCGGTTTTACGAAGTTTGACGATGCTATATTTAAGCTGTGTCGTACTATGCTTGTCTATAGATAGTAGTCACTTGTTACCTTAAAGAAATAGCTATATAACAACACAAATACTTGATGGTAGGGCTTTATGCAAGCCCGTCTAGGTACTTTGTGCAAGCCCGTCTGGGTAGGTACCACCCACTCACCAGTTATTCTACCGCCAAATAACAGTTGTGTTCCGGTTTGAAATGAGCCAGTGTAACTAAAAGCACAAGGGACATAACATCTTAGTTCCCAAGGTTGGTGGCACATTGACGATGTAAAGAGTAGTTAATATTTCTTACAGCGTCATTGTCTATGGGTGATGGTGACCATATATGATCGTCCGCCAACCTATACCATAAAAAAAACAATTGTGTGTGTAATGTATTATTACAAATGAAAAGAACTATTCTTCTTTTTATAATCGCCACAGCCGAAGTATAATTCCCCGTCCATTGCTACGAATCACGCCGTACTCGCCTGAATAAATCACACTGTACGTGTAATTTACGCCATTGTCCGTTGGTTTATTTAATCCCGACGTAAAACGATGTTTCTCCATTAAAAGGTTTTATTTAACTCTGTATGTATGTGAGGATTACGTTTTGCAACGGAATATTAAAATAGTTGCACTCAAACGATTTCGCTGAGATTTTGCGCAAATATTTCGAGCTGGACACAATAGAATCTGATATAGAATTGTATATGTACTTGTATATTTCCTTACGGATGGATAGGTTAAATAAAAGATTGGATTCGGGATATAAGACTCTAGACTTTATATTCTTAGTAATTAATTATTATTATTTATTTCGCATTTATAAGTGTAAAGTTGTATGTTTTTTTTTTATTTCATTGACTTATTCAATTTTTGAAATCGCTCAGCAATTATTTTGATTATTTATAAGAAAGCTTAAACCATATATTAGTCAAAAATCAAAATCTAAACAAACTTTATTCAAGTGGGCTTTTACGAGCACTTTTGAATCTTCATTTTACAATTAAGTGAAGCTACCTCCGGTTGGGAAAGTAGATTCTACCGAGAAGAACCGGCAAGAAACTCAGTAGTTACTCTTTTTTAACATTTAAAAAATACAAAGTCATGTTAATTAAATACAATTATTTAAATTAATATATCCTGCTTGGAAATCAACATGTTTTAACTACATGCTTTTTTTAGTATAGTAATAATTTACGAACCGGTACATTTAAATGCTATTCAACGCTGTATACATTTTTTTTTGCTGTCGGTACCCTTAGTCATCTCACGCACACTAAGACATATTGTGAGCACGTACTTCACTAACTTGTACTAATGAACGAGGATAATACTTTAACGTAAACTGATGCGCACTCCCGATAACAGAGATCTAGGAATACATCTCTGTTCATATCGTATAAAACATATGCATAACAATATGCAGTATCTTCTGTAAAATATTCTTTCCTTTTGATAACAAAACTTTACGAAGATTTTACATTATAATTCTATCTGTACAAAATTTAATTACATTAAAATTTGCTCAGAAAATGCTTACGATGAATGCACGCAAAACATTTTAGTTGTAGTGATCATGAAACGTGCCTTTTCTTAATTACAAATAAATATTTGTGTTGGGGATTAAACAATTTACAATGAAAGTCACTCGAGCGTCGGTAAACATAGAAAAATTCGATTCAGTCTGTTTGTATATGTCACAGTAAAATTACAAAATTCGTTAGATTATCTTACGAGACACATTGTAATCTGTCAAAATATTGTGATTGGTCGCTCTTACAATAAGACCGACCAATCAGAAAGAGCTTTCGACATGACACTTTAACGCGGGACAGATTGTAATCATGTATCAATGTGAAAATAATACGTTAAATTACAATTATATTTCACGGTTCACTTTTTTTTTACGGTATTGATTGGCGGACGAGCATATGGGCCACCTGATGGTAAGTGGTCACCGTCACCCATAGACAATGACGATGTAAGAAATATTAACTATTCCTTACATCGTCAATGTGCCACCAACTTTGGGAACTAAGATGTTATGTCCTTTGTGCCTGTAGTTACACTGGCTCACTCACCCTTCAAACCGGAACACAACAATACTGAGTACTGTTGTAATGGGTGGTACCTACCCAGACGGGCTTGCACAAAGCCCTACCTTCAAGTAAATTATTTCGACAGATTACAATCTGACGAGACAGATTGCAATCTAACGAGACAGATTGCAATCTAACGAATTTTGCTATCTTGCGGTGACATATACATTCGCGTTGCTTGTGTACATAGTGTTTGTTACGTTAAAACACTTAAAACTATCGACTTCCACTGCGTTTCATATATTGCGTTTTACGCGCCATAAATCCACTCATGAAAGGTACATAAAAAACTTATATTTACGCAGACATAAGCTATAACACGAACTGTCTTTTTTAGTTTTTTAATAAATACGAAACCAAGAATATTTTTGTTTTATTTCTTACTAGCGATCCGCCCCGGCTTCGCGTACTAATCATACTACATAATTTGTTTATTCACATCACACTAGAAATTCCTAAAATTATCAGCGTTTCTTTACTATATTGTATGTATATTATATACAAAAACCTTCCTCTCGAATCACCCTATCTATCAAAGAAAACCGCATCAAAATCCGTTGCGTAATTTTAAAGATCTAACCATATATATGGGCAGACAAAAGTTAGCGACTTTGTTTTATACCATGTAAAGATTCAAACAGCGTCGTAATAAAGCGTCGCTATACACGCTTTTGTGTAACTTTACTTTTTATTGTGCGAAATTTTATGACACTTTTCGTAACAAAGGATGGCGAGTTGTACAGCTATTTGTAATCCAAAACTCACAGCAAAACCAGAATTTGTAATTCCAGAATGTGATATGCGACACTGACTAAAATAATTATAAAATTTATATAATGTAGCTTTGCCCGTGACTTTGTGCTTTTTTGAATTTAGCAAAAAAGTTATTGTAGTAGCCTAAATTACTCCTTATTACATCAGCATTCTGAAAGTGAAAGTGCGTCAGTTCAGTAATTTGACCGTCAAAGAGCAACAGACCAATAGACATACATACAGACTGAGTTACTTTCGCATATATTAAACAAGTATTAGTATAAATTATTTTAAGGAAAGTTTATTAATATTTACTATTCGTGAAAATTTTTGAAATTGATTTTTCAGTTGCATTACTTTAGTTTAGTGATTCTATTACGATAGTATAGCGATTGTTGCTAACAAATATTTGTTGCGGATTGATATGAAATCAAAATAAATAAACAAGTATTAATCAATATATATTATATAAAACTGTTCCGTTACTGAGTGACTGACAGACAACGCACAGCCTAAACCACTGGACCTAGAGACTTGAAATTTAGCACAAGTATTCCTTAAGTGTCCTAGAGGTGCACTAAGAAGGGATTTTTCAAAATTCCCACGGGATAGGGAATAAATGGGATTTATATTTTCGAACCAAAGTAGCTCTATCTCCGTAACTATAATTATTAGGGGTTTCAAATTTAACATGCAAATAGGTTATAACAACAACTAAAAACTAATTTTAGGAAATTTCAGAATTCCCAAGGGATAGGAAATAAACGGGACTTGTTTAGTATAAGCATCTGTGCGAAGCCGGGGCGGATCGCT
Organism: Vanessa cardui; assembly: GCF_905220365.1. Taxonomy (NCBI): domain Eukaryota; kingdom Metazoa; phylum Arthropoda; class Insecta; order Lepidoptera; family Nymphalidae; genus Vanessa; species Vanessa cardui. Next base: position 5,999,040 of record NC_061148.1, read on the forward strand.
AGTTTATAATAAAATTAAACCAAATTCAAAATTAGAATTAGATAGTAAAGTTGATAGATATGTTAAAAACAAAAAAAATATCTATCTAGATTGATAGATCGACCGATTTTAATGAAACTTACACTGTTTCCTAAGTTGAAGTGTACCTAAAATATACTAAAAATGTAATTAAATTCTAACAATCTTATATACGTACATTTTGATGATATGCTATCGTAATAACACCAAAGATCATCAAATAAAACTTCAGAGCTTGCAAGCGACTATACACCTTAGTATCTAAAAATTCCCTGACACCATCAGATATATACGACCTATATAAAGGAAAGTTAAAATTTTGCTCACAGGATTTTAATTTTTATTACCTTAACAAAATTTAGGTCAAAGTAACAAAACGTAGGGTGCGTGAAATATTTGCTAAGCAATTTATATTACGGAACATAAAATTATATTTTCCGTAAGAATTGCTTGATGGTGAACAATAAAGATGACCATTTGTACATCGTAAATTGTTGCTAAATATAAAATATTATTTATACTAATTTTGTAAATAAATTAAAGTAACTGTTGTTCAAATCAAATTAATTCAAAATAAACTTTATTCAAGTGGGCTTTTACAAGCACTTTTGAATCGTCATTTAAAAAAGAGTAACTACTGAGTTTCTTGCCGGTTCTTCTCGGTAGAATCTACTTTCCGAACCGGTGGTAGCTTCACTTAATTGTAAAATGACGATTCAAAAGTGCTTATAAAAGCCTACTTGAATAAAAAAAAAAAAAAAAAAAAAAAAAAAAAAAAAAAAAAAAAAAAAATCAATTAAGTGAAACTACCACCGGTTCGGAAAGTAAATTCTACCGAGAAGAACCGTCAAGAAACTCAGTAGTTACTCTTTTTCAACATTTAAAAATACAAAGTCATGTTAGTTACTACAATTATTTAATATTTTTTTTTTTTGATTAATACATCGTGTCTGGAAGTCAACAGGTATTAATTCCACGCTTTTTTTATCATCTATAAAATCATGTATCGTATAATATGTCTTTTTTATCAATATATGTTTTATAAACGATTTGAATTTACGAAACGGCAACGTTAAAATCTTTTTTTGTAGTGTACCTTTCTCCGTCAAATCACTTTCTAAATATAAACATTATTTATTTCTTACACTAATATTATAAATACGTCAAAGTAACTCCTTTCTTCTTCAGTCTGACTGTTGATCTTTCGGGATCAACTTCAAGGAAAGGGAGGTTACTTTTTGATACCTAAAATCCGAAAACCCATCCTTAAAACGCAAACAGACGACAACTACATATGTCGATATTCTTTATTGATTAGTTATACACATATAAATTAAATTATTTATAACATTGCCGAAAAACTTGGCCCTTGGAGTAATGGTGCAAAAAGCTTAATATACAGTTACACACCACGCCTTATTCCCTGTACTGGTGACAGAGGCTGGATCGTTTTTTGCCCAAAGGATCGTAATTGCGAATCAACGGGGAAATGCTGCTAAACTTTTTGCCACCATTCCACGAGATCAGGATTTATGTAATAACTATTTCTAATTCATATTTGTATATGTTTAAGGTCTTAAGATTATTTAGACATACAAAAAAATCCCTCAAGTTCAAATTATGTACAGGATAAGCCATTAAAGATTAATATATAAACATATACAATTATTTTCACATTTATAATATTACAGAACAAAAGGCGTATAATAATTACAAATGATTTACACAAGACTAATTACTAAGATCCTTGTCGGATCATTTTCTTGAACCTACATTGTTTGTAGCTTAGCTGTAGTAACGCTTTTTATCGCTTAAATCTTGTAATATTACCCTTCAAAAGCAATTTGCTTGCTTGATTTATTAGTAATACAAGTATTTTATTGTACACAATGATGTTATATATAAAATATATATTCTATAAACACTAAAGTTATTAATTGCGGGATATTTACCATGTTTTTTATTTTTATTATATGGAGCTCGATATTTCGACATTATCTACGAAGGTCTTGTTCACGAGATGTCTCGTAAACATGGTAAATATCCCGCAATGAATAAATTTAGTAATAAAAATAACCATGTTAATTTAAAATCTATAAACAGTTTTAAAAAATGACGATCACGTTACGTGGGTAGTGAAGAAAGTATTGGCATATGAAAACATAAAAAAAGATTTGGTATTATCTGTTACCGATTCATAATATATTAATAATAATAAAAATAAGGTTCTGTCAGTCTTACACGAGTTCCATACCAAACAATGCTGAAAGATTAAAAGGTTTTTGTACGTTATCCAATAACTATGCTACAAGATATTGCTTTTGCCATTTTATTCTATTTTAACGGGAAGTTCCCTAAAGATTTTTCGGAGATTATAAACAACTAGATAAAAACCAGGCTTCGTTCGGAAGAAATAAATAAAGACGTTTTGTCATTTCCTTTTCATATATATATATTTTATAAACCCTGCGATTGTAACTAAGGATAATCATTCATTTCACTGCTTTCTGAACGCACCCGTAAACGTCAAAGATGGCCGCCGTTGAACTGTCATGTCAAAATCAAAATCAAATCAAAATACCCTTTATTGTACACCAGTAAATAAATCACATGTACACGGTTAGGAAAGATGTACAATAGGCGGCCTTATTGCTAACACAGCGATCTCTTCCAGGCAACCTTAAGGTAGAGTAAAAAAGATATATAAAGAGGTAGGGGTGTACAGAGAAGATATTAACATTATAAATAAATACAGTGTATTATTAATATTAATATTTAAAAAAATAATAATAATGTGCAGTACCTGATATCTAAAATGCATAGATATATGTATCTATCAAATTAAGTCAAGTCATTGAATTTCATGGATTTAATATCGAAATACCTCGAGTATGCGTGTTTTTTGGTAGATGTTGTCGACTACTACTACTAACTATCAATAATAGTGGGTAGGTTTCGATCGGTTATATCGTACCAGCAACAAATTGTTAATAAAGATTCTCCGTTTATAATCTTTCGAATATAAGGATGTTTTTAATTTTATTGAAATATATAGACATAAAAACGTCTGCCGGGATTTCCTAATTTTACTTTCTTCCTTATATTGTTAATACTTAAGATTATTACGTGTAGCGTGCACGGATATGTCATTATACATGATTGAATATTACTTTAATAGTTACAAAGAAATAAGCAATTGATTGGATAATATTCCCAGGGGTATATTAACTTGTAATCCTATTGGTAAATGTTTCTCAAACCTGTGTCTATACTTAGGACACCGGTCTACGGTCATACAAAAGGAGACCGGCCTTCACGTCAATAATTTATGGAGCATCACCGATTCGACTGCTCGCATAGTCAACATCACCAACCATCGAAGTGCGACCATAGAACGCGCAGTTTATCCCGTGTTTACTTAAAATTAATATAGACTATACAACGAAGCGTTTTTGAACCGTCATTATTTAAACACTACAAGCGTTTCGGAAGGCAGCTTCTACCGAGAAGAAATGTCGATTTTTCATATTGATTTTATAGATTTCTATGTAAGTTTATATATTTAGCGCTGTAGGAAACTTTGCCAAAGGCCAGATATCTGCCGGGAACGAGGTCAAGAAACATTTATTGGAAAGTTTTTAAAAACATTTCAGATCCAAATCGAACTTCGCTAACTTTCTGTTTCGAGCTTAAACTTCAACTGTCAAGACATAAATGATTACTAGAAGATCTTATTTACAAATGTATACAATACTAGTTGTCGCCCGAAGCTTTGCTCGCGTTTTAGAGATTGGTTTTCATCTATTAGGCCAATTAAATAGCGTATCTCCTTTCTTGCAGTTCAATTTTGCTTTTTTTGTGACATATGGGCCACCTATTGGTAAGTGGTCACCATCACCCATAGACAATGACGCCGTAAGAAATATAACAATTCCTTACATCGTCAATGTGCCACCAACTTTGAAAACTAAGATGTCATGTCCCTAGTGCCTGTAGTTACACTGGCTCACTCACCCTTCAAACCGGAACACAACACTACTGAGTACTGTTATTTGGCGGTTGAATAACTGATGACTGGGCGGTACCTACCCAGACGGGCTTGCACAAAGCCCTACCACCAAGCAATTGCTTCATACCAAATTCCAAAAATTCGGGTCAATGGTTTGGTACTTTGGCATTTATAATATTAGAATAGAAGTATAGATTGTCGATAACGATTTTTTTAGACTTTTAAAATTGTGATTGAAATACATACCATTTCAATTCTTCCTTTCTTGTCAAAAGTCTTAGAATTAAGTATTTACCAACAAGTTTCTTCCTTTGTTTATAACAATAATATTCTCAGCTCATATCAGTCAGGTTTTCGACCAGGCCATAGTACAGCTACTGCTCTTCTCAAAGTAACTGAGGATATTCGGATTGGTATGGAGAATAGATTGATCACCATACTGGTCCTCATTGATTTTTCTAACGCGTTTAACTTGGTTGATCATGATATTGTTCTTGCCATTTTTAAGTATTTAAACTTTTCTTCATCAGCTCTGGACTGGTTCTCCTCATATCTTCGCGGCCGCCAGCAAGCGGTCAGGCTGGATCAATCTCTTTCCGGGTGGCTTGATCTATCTGCTGGTGTGCCGCAGGGTGGCATCCTTTCTCCTATTATTTTTTCTATTTTTATAAATTTTCTTACTTATAACATCGACTGTTCTTACCATTTCTACGCCGATGATCTGCAACTCTATATTCATACTAAGTTGGAGGATATCGATTCAGCTGTAAATAAAATTAATCGAAACCTTACTTATATATATGACTGGTCTAATAAATATGGTATCATGGTAAATCCAGCTAAGTGTCAGGCGATCATTGTTGGTAGTTCGCGTATCATTTCCAAGTGCGATATTTCTTCTTTGCCAAATATCGTGTTTAATAATAATATCATACCTTACTCTCAAAATGTTAAAGATCTCGGACTGCACATTGATTCAACTTTGAGCTGGAAGGTGCACATTAATGAAGTTAGTCGCTCTGTCACCGCTACCTTAAGGTGTCTCAATAGATTTAGAAATTTTCTCCCTATTAAAACCAAAGTTTTGCTAGTGCAAGCCCTTATATATCCGATCATCGATTACGCTGATGTGTGTTATGTCGATCTCAATGAAATTTTTTTAAATAAACTCGATCGCCTCATAAATAATTCCCTGCGTTTCATCTTCTGCCTTCGAAAATTCGACCACATTTCCCATTGTCGAGCCGAACTCAAATGGCTCCCTATCCGCCAACGCAGGGATTTACGGCTACTGTGTACTCTTTTTTCTATTCTTTTTGACCCTCTTTCCCCTGATTACTTAAAAGATAAATTCAAATTTCTCTCTGACAATCACGATCGACAGCTACGCTCTATTGATTCTCTCATTCTCTCTTTTCCCTGTCACTTCTCTGGTTTCGTAACTAACGCTTTCTCTGTCCAAGCTGTCAGATTATGGAATAAACTTCCGGTAGAAATTAGAAAGGCTCCTACTAGGACATTCTTCAAGCGTCGTTTACAGGATCATCTTATTAAAAACCTCTCTTAATTTTCTCTTTTTTTTTTCTCACTACGCTGTGTTTTTATAATTTCTATTACGACTCTGTTATTTTATATCATGTATGTATATATAATTATAAATGTGTATTCTTATGCATATATACAATATTTCATCTATGTTCTTGTTTTATTATTATTACTATCGTATTTATTATAAAATTTATTGTTACCGCCTTCATGACTTTCTGTTTGGCCTAAAGGTTGACTGGTAGAGAATGCCTTCAGGCATTAAGTCCGCCTTTTGTCACAACTTATGTTGTTGGTCAATAAAGAATTTTAAATAAATAAAAAATAGAGGTAAATTAATAGAGCTACTAGAAATGTCAACGTCATATCTTCCGATGCAATCGTCGGTCGACAATAACAAGCAATCAGAACCATAATTGGGTTAATGGTTCCTGATTGGCAATTTTTGTTTAAAATAGGCAGCTGCTGGACAAATATTCCACCTGGTGGTAAATAGTTACTATCGCTCACAGTAATTTTTAATAGCATTATTACGTCGCAATCTAGATACTGTGATTTAGACATGGCTTAGCAGAACCGTCTGGGTAGGTACCGCCCAAATATATTCTACCACCAAATAGCAATACTTTGTGTTTTGGGTACCAGTTTGATGGGTGAGTGAGATTATGTGCAGGCACGAGAGACAAAATTTCTTACCTCATATTATTTGAAGGAATGGTAAATATTTCTTTTAGCGCCATTGTCATTGGTTGGTGGTGATCAGCAGCAGTGAAATGGACCACCCATTCCACGTTTGACAACCTACATCATTAAAAAGCAGCCTAGCTACACACACATTCCAGAGCGTTGCATATTCAATATCTCGTCTTTCTAACACATCTCTTATGGATGCGTAGCTTTGGGCTATTGTCATCTCCACGATATTCCGAAGACGAATTCAAACGAGATGGAACGAATGTACTCGAATATAATTAATTTAAAACAACTTTTGAATTTTTGTTTTGAAAATTTATAAATATAATTACTGTTAATAAATTTATTTTTAATTAGCTATCGCCCGCGGGTTTGCTCGAGTTTTAGTGGGTTGGTAGTTACTTAGGTAGAAAAGGAGCTTATGACCTTCTTTGGGGATCAAGCTTGATTCACAACAAATTTCATCAAATAGGGTTCATTCGTTCGGTCGTGAAAGAGCGACAGACAGACAGAGTTACTTTCACGTTAATAATATAAGTATAGATAGTATAGATATAGCAATTACCGAAAAAGACCAAGGGTTTATTAAAAATAATATTGTTTAAATCTCTTCAACAGTTCGAAAAAAAGGCAAACATAAATTATATGGATCTAAAAGATCTTTGACCTTTTGCATATTACAAATCTAAGTGAACAGTGTTACTTGGTGGTAGGGCTTTTTGCAAGCTCGTCTGGGTAGTTACCACTCACTCATGAGTTATTCTTCCGCCAAATAACAGTACTTTTTTTGGTGGTAGGGCTTTGTGCAAGCCCGTCTGGGTAGGTACCACCCACTCATCAGTTATTCTACCGCCAAATAGAAGTACTCAGTATTGTTGTGTTCCGGTTTGAAGGGTGAGTGAGCTAGTGTAACTACAGGCACAAGGGACATAAAATCTTAGTTCCCAAGGTTGGTGGCACATTGACGATGTAAGGAATAGTTAATGTTTCTTACAGCGTCATTGTCTATGGGTGATGGTGACCACTTACCATCAGGTGGCCCATATGCTCGCCCGCCAACCTGTAACATAAAAAACAAAAAAAACTCAGTACTGTTGTGTTCCGGTTTGAAGGGTGAGTGAGTCAGTGTAACTACAGGCACAAGGGAATCTTAGTTCCCAAGGTTGGTGGCACATTGACGATGTAAAGAATAGTTAATATTTCTTACAGCGTCATTGCCTATGGGTGATGGTGACCACTTACCATCAGGTGGCCCATATGCTCGTCCGCCAACCTATACCATAAAAAAGTAACAAAAATAAAATATAATATAGTGGTCTCACAGGGTCACTGTTAGGATTACTTGAGTCTTATCTTACTAGCAGACATTTTTATGTTGTTGCCAGCGGTTTTCAATCTAGTAAACGCAAAGTAATATCTGGAGTTCCACAGGGCTCACACTTAGGCCCGTTATTATTCAATATATCCATAAACGACCTAACTAGTTCTCTTAAATATTCTACCCCATATTTGTACGCTGATGATGTAAAACTTCTTAAAATCATTGGGAATTCAAATGATACAATCCTTTTACAAGATGATTTAACACAATTGTACAACTGGTGTCAAAATAATGGTATGAAACTCAACCCAGATAAATGTTCATGGATATCTTTCACTAGAAATTATAATGAGATTAGTACGCATTATAATATAGCTGGCAATCATATCAAATCCGTAGATACGATTAGGGATCTTGGGGTGGTCTTTGATAAAAAATTTACTTTTATATCACATATGGACAACATAATTAGCAGGGCATCTAAAATGTTGGGTTTCGTTATCAGAAACGGTAAACTGTTTCGAAATCCAAAAACTAAGATCATATTGTTCAACAGTTTTGTCAGGAGCATTTTGGAATATGCAAGTGTTGTGTGGAGGCCACATTACGCAACTCACAGTTTAAGACTAGAGAGAATTCAAAAACGTTTTCTTTACCATCTTACATTTTCTTTAGGTAAAGCCAAATTACTTCCTACCTACAATGACAGACTAAAGTACTTCAAAATTATTTCCTTAAGTCAACGGCGTGACATGCTAGATTTAACGTTTTTATACAAATCTCTAAATAGTTTATATGATAATTCTTTTCTAGTTTCTAGAATAAATTTAAATGTTCCTGCTAGATACCCACGAAAACCGATAGCGCCATTAGTAAGACCTTTTCGTAAAACCGTCTTAGGAAGTAACTCACCTGTGGCACGTTTTTGTAAAATCTTAAACGAGCACAGTGCCTCCCTTGATCCATTTGGTGACTCTTTATCTAAGTTCCGTAAGAAAATGTTAGAATTATTAGCCATTTGATTGTTATTGTTTCGTTATCATTTTTTTTTAAATCTCTTTTTTTTTTGCAAATTTTTTGTTAAGTATATTTTTTTTTTTGTAACTTTTCAATTAGCATAATATTTTTAAACTTGTAAATGTACATATTTTTACCGTGTAAGCTCCTTTTATATCCACATTGCATGAGGTATTCTCCTTTATAGGTAATGCATTTAGATTTAAGCTTTATGTTGTTATTGTTACTAATATTTTGTTAATGTATTTACTCCTGGAGGATCTTAATAAATAAATAAATAAATAAATAAATATGTATTACTCGGTATACTTGATAAAGCTTACAAGGTGAATTTCAGTTGGTTTCGTAATATTACATAACAAATTCCATTGAGGCCTGCATTCCGCAGTCATGGACTGAAGTTTCATGCGAAATTGTTTTCATTCTTCCGTCAAGGTCCGTTGAGCTATTTTCGCCCGTATTCCAAAACCATTAAAGTTTATTTATTTCAAAATAAAGTGACATCGCCGGTTAATTGGTTAAATGAAAATACAATCCCGAATATCGGTCAATTTGAAATTCCAAAATTGTTTTAAAAGTGTTGCAATTGTAAAATTTTATTTATCATGGATCGAGTTTTATGTGAAATTAATTAATCTGTTTATTTAAAACTATATTCGAAAATGGAACGTTATTTTTTTAATGGATTCTTATTCTCTTTTGTTTCAGATATGCACTTCAAGAGGAATGATAAAACAATAGACATAATTTGACATTCGAGTGATTTAAAGAAACAAAGATGGCGGAAGCTGAAGGAGGAGCGAGCGAGCAGGATGATGTTTCATTCTTACGAACGGTAAGCTTACTGTTACATTTTATTTATAGATGAAAGGAATCTCATTCCAATTTAAGAAGTATGATCTTTCCAATAATTCAAAGGAAATTAGGTAGTACTTCAAAAAGAGCATTTATCTGTAGTCTAATGCCGCAACGTAAATGCGAAATTTACAATAATCATTCGATCATGATTGTCAAAATCCTTATTATAGAATAAGAAATACGAAAAAAGGTTCCTCGTTTTTCATTTTCGAAATGGTGTGACCTCCAAATTTTGTTACGATATTCAAGATTAGGAAGTCAAAATACTTTATGAAACGTAATTTAGAATTAATCTACGGTATGATGAATGATGATAGATCAGGAGTTTATCCAGAAATAAAAACATGTAACTTGAAAGAGGAACCTGGGATCTCCGCCATTGTTTCAACATTAAAGGCAGGGGTGAGCTAAATCCGGTTAGTCTAAATGGTTGTGAAAATCCAATACAAGATCGCTCTCAAAGATTCAATAAAGCAACTTATCGTGCTTTATCATTTCTAGTAGAGAAGACGAGTACGCTTCGAAATAATTTTGAACCATAAACCAAACGTATAAAACCTGAAAGCGAAGTTCGTGACCTACATACGTGACCTTCAATTGCAGGGTAAATATTATTGCTTAATCGTCTAGCGGCAACTCAAGTTCAGTGAACAAGTGGAAGGCATTTTTTAAACCACCATTGATTTCAAAACGTTTTGTTATGTAATATCATAATCAATTGAGTCTGAGACATTTAAAAAGTTATAAAATCTCGTCAACTATCATGTGGACAACATAAATGTTGCCAGTTCTTTTAATCTGATGATGCAGATTTTAACTTTTAGTGTGAAGAATTAACCGATATTCTAAATTTACTTTGTCTTTGTTAGCTTATGGCAAAGATATAATGTGGAATGCCACAGACTATGTATTCAATTCCGCGGTAAGGCCATTACTTCTCAGCAATAGCCCATAAAACAGATTTTCGGAAGACTACACTCTCCATTTTTTATAAATTTGGTAAGCTGCCGAGTAATGGATCTAGTGATAGTAGTTTTTCTGTACTGCCCGTAGGTATATTAAACACCATTGACCTTGGCAATTAAGAACTATCCTTTGTCCCTTGTAATTGTAATTATGCTGCTCACTCAGCCTTAAAACCGAGACACAATAATACTAAGTATTATTGTTTTTCGTTGGATTATGTCGTTACTTATACAGACGGTCTAGCACAAAGTTTTGTTAGTATGTCATGAGTTGGTGGTACCTACAGGCTTGCACAAAGTGGTACTACTAAGTTTACCACCGTGTTCATTCAAGTTATTAATGTAAATAAAGTATTATAATTGTTGAGGTAAAGTTAAATCACGAAAAGTTAATCTCTAGGGGAAAATAGACAACAGAGGCACTGGTCGTTGTGGTCAATGTAAATTGCACATAGCGGAATGCGTTGCGGTTCTTTTAATATTTGACTACGTATTGTGGTTATATCAACCGACAGCATCTAAACCGTATATTCAAACTATTTATTTTCGCTACAAATACACATGCATTAAAACGATTGTACACAAGAAAGTACATGCTCAGTATATGATGTGCACAACACTGATTTTCAGATTTATTACTTTGAATAATAAATCATACAAAATTGTTAAAATGAGACTTATTTGGCTCAATTATTTTCGAAATGTTGACAAAGAGTTCTGAATCAAAAAGGTTTTACTCCTGTCACGTGTACTGACTAACAGGCCTCCAATTTTTTATGAGATAATCTTATGACAGCAAATGGTCTTAAATAAAAAAACATAAAACTCTTATAATTTTAGTGTAAAAAAAAATAAAGACCATTGACCATTATTATGATGAACATAAACAGCAAACAATGTTTGTTTGCTGTTTATGTTGTTGTAGCTTTGATATAAAAGTAAAAAAAAAAGTTTCAGCCTGTAAATTACCCACTGCTGGGCTAAGTCCTCCTCTCCCATTAAGGAATCATCCCATTTTGGAAAATATTCCACAACGCTGTTCGGGTTGGTGGAATGCACATGTGGCAGAATTTCTATGAAATTAGACACATGCAGGTTTCCTCACGATGTTTTCCTTCACCGCCGAGCACGAGATGAATTATAAACACAAATTGAAAAAAAACATGAATATAGTAGTGCTTGCTTGGGTTTGAACCCGAAATCTTTGGTTAAGATGCACGCGTTCTAACCACTGGGCCATCACGGCTCTAGACCATTATTATGATGAACATAAACTGCAAACAAACATAGCTTTGATATAAGTTGTACGTAATTTTAATTTAAAAACTGGTATCATTACTAACCGTCAGTATAATGTCGGTGTAAATGTGGTGACATAATATATACAGACTTCATACATGCATTTTAAATACTAGCACTTGTGTCGGAAGTCCGATGTCGTGACTTCGTTAACGTTTCAGATTGTAACGAAAATTATATATTAAAAACAAAATTGTTACAAAGTAAAGTGAATTATTATTTTAATATTACGTTAGGAAATGAGTTTCTGAAGTTACAATGAATACCTAGGGGGTTCAAAGAAAGGCCCACTCAGTTAATAAATCTTCACAATGCAACAATTGAATAATAGTGAAGTATATTCAAACGAACTTTTAATTATCTGTTGAAATTTTTTTTTATTATTATTTAATCCATAATTTCGCAAAGTAACGATATTTGTTATTTGTTTTCATAAATAAAAAGAGAAATATGAATAAAAATATCGAATAAAGCGTACCATTTTAATAATTTATATATTATACCTTGCAACACAAAACAAGTGATTTACACTTATCGCTTTGAAAAACTGTAAATCAGTATAAAAAAATATCGTGCTGACATTGCAAATAAATTAAATAAATTATACACTTGAAGCCTTTTTAAAGAAATGTAGCATTAAAAATATACACCCAAGCTAATACACATAGGTTAAGCACATAGGTTGCTAGTTGCCTGATGGTAACCAGCCACTACTTCCCTTAAATATTGGTACTTGGTGTTGTATGAAACATTAACTATTCTTTACATCGCCAATGCGTCACCAACCTTGGGAACTGGGATGTTATTACCCCTGTGTCTGTAGTTACACTGATACTCTGATCGTCGATTCAATTAGCTATATTGTCCATCATTCTATTCGAAAAGGCATTGACCTGTGTCCATACAGCCAACGAAATTAAACTGTTAGTTTTTCTTAATTGACTTTTTGATATGGCAAGTGAGCACAGATTATTAATGACATTTTTCATTTGACAGCACAATCGTTTTCCGCAAAAATGCATTGTGACATTTAATATCTTTCTGATGAGATTGACAGTTTACATTTGAAGTTAATATTCAGAGAGTAACAAGAAAACATTCGTATTTTATAAGATAAAATCTCGTTTATACAAATAATGTATTCTATTTATACCGGCTTTGAGTGATTCAGGCCTGGGGTTTGGCAGCGAACGCCAAAATATAAATGTCTGTCACTATTTATAGATTTGGCCATTTTATAGTTCGTCTAACTGTAAGTTATCGTTGAGAGATAACTGCTTTTTAAACAATGCCCTGAAATATATTTTTAGAGATTCACGCCATTGTAATACGTACTAGTTCAATAGTCGTCTTGGTTGTTTCTGCATGCCTTTCTTCTTGGGTACCAACGATACATCACGTATTTTCCCGAAAAACAGTAATAAATTGTGTTCCGATTTCATATAAAAGATTTGTCTCTAAAGTTTCGGGCACATTGAGTATGTTATTGATGTTTTATTTTACAGTGCTAATTTATGTAGGTCGTGGTAGCTTTGATAGTCTGCTTTGGTTCGGTAAGGATTGTATCGTAATTTCTTTAAATTCTAAAAAAATATTTGTATGGATTTTTGGGATTTTACCTACGTCAACACAACGCTGACCGCTACTGTATTTATTCAGTATTTATTCCACATAATGTGTAAAATATATAAATAAAAAAAAACAGGTAAATTTTAAATGCAAAGGCGGCCTCATCATTTTAGCCCATATCTAACTGACATTTGAACCTTACCTTACGCTTGTGGCAACAGTTCTGGCAACTTGGAAAATGCTAAGTTTGCTATTTTCTCCCTAAGTCAAAAGAAGAGATGACCAAGTAATTAGAACCGTTTCTAAGTCAAAATATATTTCAAAATCTATTCCTTTTAATTACACGCTATTATTGCTACAGTTGAGTCGAGATGGCCTAGTGGCTAGAACGCTTGCATCTTAACCGATGATTGCGGGTTCAAACCCAGGCAAGCACCGCTGATTCATGTGCTTAATTTGTCTTTATAATTCATCTCGTGCTCAGCGGTGAAGGAAAACATCGTGAGGAAACCTGCATGTGACAAAATTTCATAGAAATTGCGCATTGGAACAGCGTGGTGAAATATGTTCCAAACCTTCTCCTCAAAGGGAGAGGAGGCCTTTAGCCCAGCAGTGGGAATTTACAAGCTGTTATATAAAAAAAATTTGCTACAGTTTATATCCGACCTAAAACTATAAACAAGAATAATATGAAAGGTCCAAACAACAGGAATAGGAAAAACAAAGAAATAAATACCAATACTTGTAATACTATCATGATTACAGTATATCCTCACCGATAAAGTACGTTTATATTGGTAATAAAGCCTTGGCAATGAGTGTCGCCGTGTTCCCAATAACTTGGATGGAGTTCATTCACCCGCACCCTTAAGATCCTTACGCTTTTGTCTGTATTATGTATAACCAGGAATAATTTGTGGAACTCGTTAAAACGAAATAGATGAGCCTAATATTGAGGGTTAACTAGAGCGATGTACCTTTTGTAACTATTTTGAGATCAGCTCAGTACCTTAAATCATGGTTTTTCAATTGTATTATAACACCTATCTCTCTCTTTCGTCTGGTGGTGGAAAGGAGGCCGCACATTCTGATCCTGGGTTCCCCAGGTTGGACCGATGAGAATTTATTGAGGTTTTCTATAGAATTTCTCAGTAACTGTCTGAAATCTTGAAGTTAGAAGTACCTCTGAATGGAGAAAATCCTTAGGTGACCTAAGCTCTTTCCGGTTGGATTTTGACGGTACAGATATTTTGAGGAACATAGAGAATATGTGTTAGCGCACACACTTGTTCACTATTAAATTGTGTAGATGAACTAGTAAATTAAATAATTTGATGAGATTAATTTTACACTAACCGTGGTGGAAAGAAAAACAATATAGAAATGGCGGAAAACCGTTAATTTTTTCTGTCTTTAAAATTCTTCATAAAAATTACGAGAACATTTTTCACAACTTATTATAATATTCTATCAAGCAGCAATACTTATTTATCTGTTCCGGTTTGAAGGGACTGAGCTGGTGTAACTACGGGTACAAAGGACGTAGCACTTCAGTTACCAAGTTTATTGGTACGTTGGCGTTGTAAGGAATGGTTATTTCTTTTACGTCACCAATGTCCAAGAGCATTTGTGACCACTTATCGTCCTACCTAATCCATAAAAAAGTATTTCAAGTAAACTTACTTTACTTTTACTGTTTCGAAATATTTTTATTTAATTTAGAATTGAAATTGGTCTCCGAATTCCACAAAATTGGGTAAGGGTGAAAATTCATTTGCAAGATATAGGTCAAGTCGATAAGAGCGTGTTAAAAAGGGCAATAGCGTATATGAAACTGTGTAGAATACATTTCATTTTACGCCCAATATCACGTAAAATTATAACTGTTACATTTACAATAATATTGTATGACAAAGAACTATAAATGTATGCCCAAAATTATTATTGAGATTAGCAAGAAAATGTTGCTGGCAGTTTTTATCTGATTATTTTGTTTTTACAACTTAGTTTTGCGCTTGGGCTTTACCTGCGAAATATCATAGCGTATCCATCATATATTTTATTTTTTACTGCCATTATTCTGAGCCGTCTCACACACACTAAGATATCTTGTAAGTTGAGGTTACGAAATCAACATCCTCTTCCTCTTATAAGCTGATTTATACGTTTTGAAGGGAAACCAGAGATATTAATTTAAAGTGGAGGAGCGCGCCTTCGTAAGTGAATACATAGGATAAGAAACGGGTGCGTAATTCAATTGGCAAAATATCAATAATATTATAAAAATGAAAGTAACTCTATCTGTCTGTCTGTCTGTCGCTCTTTCACGACCAGACTGCTGAACCGAGTTTGGTACAATCGAGTATTACCGAAGAAAGGCCATAGACTTTTTTCTCTAAAACATGACAACCAATTCCCAAAAACGCAAGCGAAGCCTTGAACGACTACTAGTACTATTATAAATGCATGAGACCGCTATCGATGGGACATATATCGATGGTTTTTTTTTTACATAATAATGCTAAAACGGCGGAAGGTAACGTTGGCATAGAATTAGTTCAAAGTATGAAATAGCAGATACATTTTTATTGGAAGAAAAATGTACGGTTCCTGAATGTATATGTTATTTCTACGGCAAGGAATTCATTTATTTTTTCATTGTGTGAGAATAAAATGGTTCCATTTTTATAAGCCAGATTATCGGCGATACGCAGACTAGCTTAGCGAAAATTTCATCACAAGGAATATTGATCCTATTTTATATTGATTTTGTATAGAATATTGTGTGTGCTTTGAAGGTATTGGCTTACAGAACGCATAGACAACAAACATACGTTTTCAACAGACTTCAAAAAATAGGAGGTTATCAATTCGACTATATATTTTTTTTTAAGTTTCTCGTAGTATTTTGTGGTTTTCTTGGCTGACATCGGCTCCAAATAGAACAATAACTATAACTACGTTATAGAATCATACATCGACTTTTAAGTGGTCGAATATTTTTCATTTAATTTTACTTAAGAGGACTTTAAAAATATTTTGAATATGCAATTATTTTTATTACTTTTCAGTGCATATTAATTTGTTATAAAATAGTGTTTTGTTTGAAGTCGGTTTTTTTTTGTTAGAAGTTTTATTTATTATTTATATTGATCGATTAGTATTGGCGATACATTCTAGGTATCTTGTTGGTAGGGACTGGACTGGACTAATTCTGGACTAATTATAATTAATCTTTACAGGAAGACATGGTGTGCCTGTCTTGCACAGCGACGGGTGAACGCGTGTGCCTCGCGGCTGAGGGATTCGGTAACAGACACTGTTTCCTCGAAAACATCGCCGATAAGAACATACCACCGGATCTATCACAATGTGTGTTTGTGATTGAACAGGTTAGTAAAAAATACGGTTTAAAAGATCATATGTAAAATGATTAGCGGCCTAGCCGGCTTCGCACGGGTGGACATAATTTTTTTTTATATATTTTTTTTATTGCTTATTTCCGACATGTTTGACAATTGTTGTACTATTTCAACTTATTTACATAGAAAACCTTAATAAATTACATACGTAAACATTCCCTATGAAACCCTCTATCCATTATTGAAAACCGCATGAAAATCGGTTCTGTAGTTTTGGAGTTTATCGCGGTCATACAGATAGATTTGAACTTTGTTTTCTGATGTGTAGTAATTAGTATTATTTTCTTACGACCTTGATTTGTACATATGCCCTTTTGAACTTAGTGAAGCGATAATTATTCAGTAAAATTACTTTTAAAATGATATTTTATAGCAGAGGTTCTCAATCTGTGAATGAAGTACACGATTAAAATATGTTTCAAAAGAAATGTTACATTATTTTTTATTCATAATGAGCCACTCTATACGAATACGATTCTACAATGATGAAATTATTGGAAT
Organism: Vanessa cardui; assembly: GCF_905220365.1. Lineage (NCBI taxonomy): Eukaryota > Metazoa > Arthropoda > Insecta > Lepidoptera > Nymphalidae > Vanessa > Vanessa cardui. Next base: position 6,016,257 of record NC_061148.1, read on the forward strand.
GACACTTAAAAGCAGGGAATTGTGCCTCAGAATGGATTATTTTTTACGAACAATCTTTTATTCGTCTGAGTAATTTCACGGCCTTACGATCAAAAATATTTACCGCCATTTTAAGAGTAATGGGTACCATGAACGTCTTTGAATTTCCTAATATAAAAGATTTGGAACTTATTTCCTAAAGCTGAGAACTGTCACACAATTAGTGAAATGTTTACTAGTTAATTTAGGTGACTGGTACATATTGGTACTAGCGACTGGTACTTGGACGAGTGGTACAATTGTTATTTCACTAATAATGATGACACGATCGTTACGTTACTGATTCATAGACAATATTTTCAGTAAAGGCCATGACTATATTTATAGTGGTCTTGTTGTGTGGCAGTGTCTGTTTTAGAAATCCGGGAGATATTAACATCTTTACGAAACGATATAGAATGATTTTTTATTCGCGTAAGACGACAATAAGTAGAAATAACAATAAAACACAAATCAGTTTATATTTGATGAATTTATTTTATTATAACGATGAATGAATAATAATATATCGATAAATGTCATTATGAACATGTAATAGTTGTAATTAATCAAAAAAGCAATATATGTATCTAGCAATTCAGTAGAGCACGCACACTGAGTCTGAGTCTAGATATTTAATAATCGTATTTAAACTATATAAAGGACTTCGTGTGTAATTGTAATTGTTATTTATTTTCTTAGTTACACTAAAACCTTATAACATTAATATATATCTATGACAGTTTCAAATTAATACTCACAACAAAGTTATAAGCGAATTAGTAAACAACGCATGGAATAAGAATTTAAATACAACAAAATCAGCCTGTAAATTTCACACTGCTGGATTAAGGCCTCCTCTCCCTTTGAGAAGAGGCCTTAATCTAGGTGCGGAATATATTCCACCACCATTTCCAATGCGTGTTGATGGAACATGTGGCAGAATTTCTTTGAAATTAAACACATGTAGATTTTCGTATGTAGAATATTCAGTGGTGCCTACCTGGGTTTGAACCCAGCCATCTGGGCTCTATTTATTTTTTAAATACAAATAATTAAATTTAAAAAATCAAAACACAAAAGCTTTTGCATTTACGAAGTAAGAATGCGAAACAATGTACGACTAGAATAAACAGGTTGCATGCATTTTGTAGAGAGTTTACTCTGAAAGCGTGACACGTTTGAGTAAAGAAGGATTTTATTATATTGTTACGTGCCTCGAACCTTGAAAGGATCTTAAGCGACATCGTTTATTCATAGACAATCTTACTTTGTTTTATTGGATAATTTTATCTTCATTTGCAACGATATATAACGTAAATAAAAACAGACATAAACATTTTGTCGGTGTTTGTCAGAACACGTTTAATTTATTTTTCTTCCACTGGAGACCCTTTGTATTGAATATTGGAATATTTTTGTTTCTTTTTCCATTCGTTATTGTATATATTTTTTAATTTAACTGTCTGTCTTTATTTTGTTTTAGAAATCACTAAAACTATTTCCATAGAAATCGAGTTATTTTAATCCAATATTTAACAGACTTTTTTAAAATATAAAGCAAATTACCTAATGTATATGAATGATAAACTATTTTGCTCTTAAAAAATTCTGATGTTCAAATTTTTTTGCTAATTTTACCTTTAATGATCGAAATAACTTTGATGAAGGACGTGATTGGTCGAGATTTGTTGAGTACCAATTGTGATTATTTTAAGTGTCATTCATAATTCAATGAAATAAAAGTCTGATAGTGCATATAAGATTATAAATTTAAATTAATTTATAATTACATATAAGTTAGGTGAAATGGCTCTATAATTCTACTTTATAGTTTTAAAAATAGTCCTTTAAAACACGTGCGCTATGCTGTTGGTATAAATTAATGCCGGCATACGAAGTAGAAAAAAAAAACAAATTACAGTTTAGTACATACTAAAGGCACAAACAAAATATCAATAAATAAAATCTTTTGCACAACAAAATCCCATGCAAAAATTAATCAATAATAATTTAGACCTATGGTCCTAAAAGTTTGGGAACCTCTGGATTATATTTTTTTAATTTTTGCTTTTCTTTACAGGCGTTATCGGTAAGAGCTCTCCAAGAATTGGTGACAGCCGCGGGATCAGAAACTGTAAGTATAAAAATTTTATTTAATAAATATAAATGTAAATGAAATAAAGATTATGATTAACAATTGAACACCTATCCTTGAACTACTTTTACGTTTACCTTTAAATAATTTTCAATATAAACTAAAATTGATCTTATAAATATTTGCAGTTAAATGATTCAAATTTTATAACATGTTACCATTTAAAATTTGAATTTCGAATGTGAAATTTGAATTGCCATTTTATTGGCCAATTATAAATAAAACAACACCAGTAGAACTTATTCTGTGAGAAATAAAATCTAAAAAAGTTCAAGAACGTGGTAAGCGACATCAACTACAATAAACAATAAACGAATTAAAATAGCTTTGAAAGTGCTTACGATTGAGTCGAGTATTGAATGACAAATGCTTTTATCCCTGATATTCTAGAATATGGGCATTCTAAATTTAAAAACGTATTGACAGTTCTTAATTAAAAACATGTTATTAAATACGAATCAGTTTATTTAAAAAAAGAACGATTTTAAACGGCAAATCTCTTTCTTTATCTTATATTCGCAATTCGTTATAATAATATTGTGTTTAACATTAATGTTACCATTTGTGAATAATATTTACCCTTTTTTTAAGTATTGCGTTCGTGTTTAAATTTTACAGGGCAAAGAAAACTTAGTAGTGAGTACACGATCAAATATGAAATATTGGTAATAATTACGTCACGATAATAAATATCTCAAAATAAAAATAAGAAACACATTCCATTTTCAAAATTCAAAATTGCTCCACAGATATTATTTGTCGTGACTTTTTGCATGATATTTTGAAGTCACACGATTCACTGTGTGACTGACTTACGTTTCTTATTCGATTTTTTTTTCGTTTTTCGGCTAAACTGCTTTCTTTCGTAACATTTTTTTATTACAATCGAACTCATTTTTACACTAATTATCTTAGGATTAAGTTACAGATAACGAATAAACTTTTTCATTAAATTGTTAGCTGTCAAAATAGTTTTGACAGTTTGAAATAAAAAAAAAATAAACGTCAGAAATTATTACATTAATAGCAAATTACAATATCCGAACGTCATCTCAATTTTTATAATATTATTAAGAATTTTTATTAAAAAACAAAAATTAAAAAAATAAATTAAATATCCTTTTTATAAATGCATGTTTTAGTATATATTTTTTTAATAATAAATTAAATGATTTACGCATTCCACATTATTTAATATAGATGCTTAAGGTTGATACTAATAAAAGCTTACTAATAGTTTTAAAAAAAAATCAAATAGAAAATGCAATATTTTAGAATAATATTATATTTCTCTCAAATTTAATATTACGTTCAATGTAATTAATTAAAAAAATATATTCATCATTTTTTCAAAATATTTATATTTTTTTTGGTAACAATATATCTTCGTCTGAAAAATATAAGCCATGTGTTGTAATTTTGGTAATAATGACGTTTCCTTCCAGGGTAAAGGCACTGGTTCTGGACACAGAACACTGCTTTACGGCAATGCTATTCTCCTGCGGCACCTTAACAGCGACATGGTATGTATTGTGTAAAATTAGGTTACGAATTCTTATACAGCGTGATTCACTACAGAGATTTACGTACAACACTACACTCCAACACCAACACCCTGTAAATTTCCTTCTGTTGGGCTAAGGCCTCCTCTCCCATTGAGGACATGGTTTGAAACATATTCCACCACGCTGTTCCAATACGGGTAGGAGGAATACACATGTGGCGGAATTTCTATGAAATTAGACACATGTAGATTTCCTCATGATGTTTTCCTTCACCGCCAAGCACGATTATAAACACAAATTGAGCACAAGAACAATCAGTTGTGCTTGCCTGGATTTGAACCCGCAATCTTCGGCTTAGATGTACTTGTTCTAATATCTCGGCGATCTCGTTCAGATATTTATATTATACATTTATACAAAATTGAACACTAAGCTCCTACGATACAGTATATAATTAATTTATGAACAGCACGATGAAAGAATATACACTAATACAAATTGAGAATAAATGAACTAAACTTTTGTGAAATATATAATCCACATAGGTGGATGGTCAAATGGGTAACCTGATAGTAAGTGATCACTACTGTCCATAGACAATGGCGCCGTAAGAAATCGTTTCCAATATACCCATAATGGAAACTAACTTATTTGGCTCATGCCTGTAGGTATAATGGCTCACCTTTCAAACCGAAACTAAACAATACAAGCAATTTCTGATTGGTGGTAGAATATGCCTACTCAGAGAGGTTCGGAAAATGCGCTACCACCAAGAAGGTTCCCGAGGGTTTTAGGCATTAGTGTTGTAAGATTATGGCAATATGAGTTCACTGATAACCATCGAACAACCTACTGTACAAAGAATAAGTACAGTGTTATAGGGCTTTACCTCAAAGACTCTATCAATTCTAAATTACATAACTATTAAACTTTTTAGTGGCTATAAATTATTATTTTTTCTCGAAAAGTGCGTGATTATATTCGGCTGTACTCAGAAACATTACAATCAACACACACAGACCGATTTTATTAAAAACGTAGGCTTTGTTCTAATTTCAAATAAAATAAACATGTAATTCTAAACGTAGGTAAATAACTCGTTTAAGAAAAGGGCTTAAGTCACAGATATAGAGTAGATATAAACACCAAGTATCAAGTCTATACTAAAGATGACGTCATCCCAGCCCTACTTGAACATCATAATATAACTTTTAAAATAAGAACAGTTTATTGATCATCAAAATGAGTTACCTATGGTAGGTAATTATACTATTGACTTAATAAGCTCTAGAAGACTTTTACACTAACAACTCTTTAGTTGTAGTAGTAAAAGTACTAGCTTGTTATTTTTGGCCATATGGTGTGCCTGCTTCAAATCTATGGTTTAAGCTTTCGAGGTATTCCAAATCTGATCAGTTACCAGTCTATCATACAAAATGTGTTAGGAAAGTAATTTATTGATATTAACAGTACAGTCATAGCAACAGCCTGTAAATTTCCCACTGCTGGGCTAGGACCTCCACTCCCATTAAGGAGCGGATTTGGAACACATACCACAACTTTGTTCCATTGCGGGTTGGTAGAATGCACATGTGGCAGAATTTCGATGAAATTAGACACATGCAGATTTCCTCACGATGGTTGATAATTTATAAACACAAATTAAGCACATATATGTAAATAGTGGCGATTGCCTGGGTTTGAACCGAAATCATCGGTTAAGATGCACTAGTTCTAACCACTGGCCTATCTCAGCTCTTGATATTAATAAAAATGGGAAATTTTATTGCCGAGTTCAACCTCTATAATCATATAAAATTTATTTTAAAATCATAATATTCTATATTCAAATCTCATAAAAGCACACTTGAATCTTCATTCAACTCAAATTCACGCTCCAAAACGCGCTGCATTTCTAGTACAAATTGTATGTATATTCGCTTAATCGTTTTTTCAATTAGGTTTCTAAGTACGATAGCGCCCCTTTAAATAGAATATTTTATAAGAACACGATACAACTTATCGTTGGACGACCTCCGTGGTCGAGTTGTGTATACACTGGTTTTCATGGGTACGTCACTCTGAGATTCTCAGCCGAGCCGATTTAGAAATTTCCATTCGTTTTCTACATTGTCTTGGGTCTGGGTGTTTGTGGTAATGTCGTTACTTCTGATTTTCCATGACACAAGTGCTTTCGCTACTCACATTGGGATCAGAGTAATGTATATGATTGTCTAACATTTATTTATTTATATTTTTTTAGTTACGTTTTAAAGTACGATGGCCCATTTATGTAGAAGAATATTGTGTAACAACACGATACAATTTATAGTTTATTTCAACTATAAGAGGACAAACCAAATAAACGCCCATTGACATTGATTTGACGCGATAATATTGGGCGACAGCTTGGATAATTTATCATATTTATTATGGGTTTGTGATAAATGGACATTGAACGATGACAAAGCTGTTATCAAAACTTTGGAAATATATTATAGGTGATATAAATACTTTAGTTAAATACTAGTGGTCGCCCGCAGCTTTCGGTAGTGTTTAACTGAAATAACATTAAACTAATATAAGTAAAACTTATACTAGAAGACGCAGCGTGTTTCAGGAAAAAAATAGTATTAAGCTACCCATTTCGGCTGTATACTGTTACAAGAACCAACATTAAAATTTATTTCCAGCTAGCAGAATTATAATTCTCGGCATTTCTCTACTATAATGTGCATATCTTATACATAAAAACCTTCCTCTATCATCCCTCTCTCTCTGTTCATTGTTGAAAAGTGCAATAAAATCCGTTGCGTAGTTTAAAAGATCCAAACGTACAAATGACGGGAAGCGACTTCATTTTATACAATGGAGACATAAGAAGCGACGCTGCGCCGCTTCGCCCGATTTAAATGAAGACTATTGAAATGATAAGCGAGAATTACATGTTCTTGGGTTCGTTATTCAAGTAGGCACATAAAATCAGTATTGAATTGAATTTTGCAATAAATAATATGCAATATCTTAATTATTATTGCCTATAAGACTGTATGAAATTTGTATTTGCATAATACTTGCATTCTACTCGTGTTTCCGTAGTAATGGTTGTTCGTAATAAATTTGCAAACAGCGACTGAATTCTGCAATGCGCAAACAGTTATTATTTCATGTTAAAATGATTGTAATTTCTTAGTCTAATAATATAATTGATTCAGAGCGCATAAAATGCTACAGTTAGATTATTTTCTATTAGTCGCTATACTTCGCAATTGCTTGATTTTTTTTATGGAATAGGTTGGCGGACGAGCATATGGGCCACCTGATGGTAAGTGGCCACCATCACCCATAGACAATGACGCTGTAAGAAGTATTAACGATTCCGTACATCGTCAATGTGCCACCAACCTTGGGAACTAAGATGCTATGTGACCCTTCAAATCGGACACAATACTGAATACTGTTGTTTGAATATCTGATGAGTGGGTGGTACCTACCCAGACAGGCTATCACAAAGCCTTAACACCTTGTAAATTACTATAATATATAAAGCTTACGTATAAGGTACCGTAAATTGGTTTTCAAAATCCTTTTTCAGTCTGAATTGCGTCTGTATTTGTTGTTAAACACATCTCTGTAAACTTAATAATCATATATCAAAATACTACCAATACTAATATTATATATATTAAAAAAACTATGCCTCTGTTAGTTCCTCTTTCACGGCCAAACCACTGAACCGATTTTAATGAAATTTGCGATAAAGCATAAACTCCAAGCAAGGATATTATTTGTCTAACCTAAAAGCGACCACAACTAGTATATAAAAGCATAGAATAATTAATTACTTAATTAACGAAACAAAGTAAAATAATTAATAACTTCAAAACGCGCGTGTCGTTTTTTGGTTTACCCAGTTTTTGATTAAAATTAAAATTGTACAACTTCGCATCGCGTGACTTGATTTCGTGATTAACGCGAAATAAGCCGACGCTAAACGCTACGCCACTGGCATATGTAATGCCAGTGGCGTAGCGTTTTCGCCGTAGTGTTAATCCGTCGTAGTATTGCAATTTTGATTTGTAATAGATTTTGGTCGTTAATAATCATAGCAGTAAATTATGCCTTAGTATATGAAAACCCTAAGAGTTGAGATGGCCCAGTGGTTAGAACGCGTGCATCGTAACCGATGATTGCGGGTTCAAACCCAGGCAAGCACCGCTGTTTCATGTGCTTAATTTGTCTTTATAATTCATCTCGTGCTCGGCGGTGAAGGAAAACATCGTGAGGAAACCTGCATGTGACAAATCTCATAGAAATTCTTCCACATGAGTATTCCACCAACACGCATTGGAACAGCGTGGTGGAATTTGTTCCAAACCTTCTCCTCAAAGGGAGAAGAGGCCGTTAGCCCAGCAGTGGGAATTTACAGGCTGTTGTTGTTTGTTGTTTTTTTTAAACAAATACGGTTTAACAGTTATAAAAAAAATATGAATACTCGTAAGTTTCCTTTTGTTTACCGTACCCTTGCTTGAAAATATTATTTGCAACACACTGAACGTATCAATCTCCAAAAATGCCATTTAGTTTAATTTTGTCTTTGAATATTATATTATAAATTTAATAACGAAATATCTGGTTTGTAAGAATTTTAGGGATATATGCTGTTGACACATTTTTAACGATCCATAATTTTATTATGGATAGGTTTCCATCAGCTCTATTGTAGACCTGCACGTAATTGTTAATAAAGATGTTAAAAGAGAGCAAATACTTATCGCAGAGGTAACAATCTATTTGTAACATACATTTATTTTTTACGCCACATGCACATACGACTTCGAAATTAACGAGGGGTATTTCAACGGGACGCTTTTTAATGTTTCCTAACTATCATTATTAAATACTAGTTGATCGACCGCGAAACTTCGCGTTTCCAACAGATTTTTAGAAAATTCGAATCTTGAATTTTAATGTTTTGTTTTTTTTTTTTTGTTTTGTCCGAAACTTTTCCTTAGTAGTTTACTTTAATAATTGTTGCTAATTAGTAAATTACAATTAAGAATCCAATCCAGTCAAAACTAGCAGCTAAGAATTCAGCTTGCACTATAAATATTTAAGAAATGATGCATGTGAAAAGTGAAAAAATTCACAGCACACAGTTAAACATAACAGGACAGTAAATTAATTATCCGTGTTTATGCAGAAATGTCCCAACCCACAGAGCACTAATGAAAGCTGTTAATATTTAAAAGAGAATACAATTTTTATAGTGACAGCAACTCTGTTAAATTAAAAATGTGCACTAAATACAAAGTCATGCATATTATTTAAAAGACATTTCATAAAATTGGTTTTCTATTTTAAATCTTAACAACTTATTTATGTGCTTCTTTGACTTGGTATATTCCTGTATTATACTCAAACATAATATTCAATAACGTTCTCACTTTTAAATTTCGTTTAGGGATGAATAGATAAATGGACTGTTGTCCTCTTCTTTCCAAAGACAATTCAATGGTGAGAGTGAAAGAGAGGGAAATCAGATAAATTATTCCAGTTCAGTGTTATGCACTACCCGTTTGATTCTATCACAAATTGAAATTTATATTTGTGTGGCTGCAAATGAACAATTCTGTCATCAATCATCATAATCAATTAGTTATTAATGGTAAATCTATTATACGACGATTCCTACTCAAAGCTGCTTGCTAATGTTTCGATCGAAATGTAATCTCATATCAATCAAGTTCGGAGTCATTTCCGATATTTGATTACAGTTGGGTGAATCGTTCGAAAATCAAAATTCGGCAAGAATTTTAATTATAAGTAAATTTGGCTCATAAATATAGACTAGGAATAAAAATAGATTAATATGTATTTCTTTTTTCTAGTACCTGGCCTGTCTTTCAACGTCGTCGTCTCAAGATAAACTGGCTTTCGATGTGGGTCTTCAGGAACATTCTCAGGGTGAGGCCTGCTGGTGGACGCTGCATCCCGCTAGCAAACAAAGGTAAATCTATTTAAAATATCATTTCCAATTAATATGATGACGTCATCCTAAACGATTTCGGCTACACCCTCAAATTTCAAAGGAGACCAGCTAACGTGGAATAGTACAGTTCACGAATTTATATATTTCCTCACTCTTGTAATCCGATGGAATAAATCCGACAAAACTGAACATTTCAGGTGTAGGACCAACTAGGAATACACTTTCAACTTCCAAGGACCTGGGGTTTGAACCCAGGACTTAGAGATTTGCAGCATCATATTTAGCCACTAGACCAACAAGATATAAACAACTACACTTAAATACACACACACACACACACACACACACACACACACACACACACCCATACAGATTTATAACCAAACATATTATAATATAATTTTTCATGCTTGTTCTTACATTAGTAATTTATATAAGGTAGGGAAGGGAAATGATTAGCTATGATAATTACCAGCACTGTTCTACGAATTATAATGTATTTAAAGGTACCACTACAAGTAACATATCAATCTGATGCCGATTTCAGTATCTAGTTATATTAATTCTTAATTTTCTTACTCCTCATTACCTTAATAGTATATATATGTAATCTATATTATAATATTATAAATGTAAAAGTAACTCTGTTTGTCTGTCTGTCTAACTGTCGCTTATTCACGACCGAACCGCTGAACCGAATTTGATAAGATTTGAAGTGAAGCAAACTTGAACTCCAGGAAAGGACATGGCTGCTTTTTTCCTTAACACGTGACTACCAATGCTCTTAAACGCGAGCTAAACCGCGGTCGACTGCTAGTATTTAATATTGTTAAGTAGTACATATTGTTTGTCTCTATTCCAGATCTGAGGGTGAAAAGGTCCGAGTTGGTGATGATCTAATTCTCGTGTCCGTCGCCACGGAGAGATACTTGGTAATTATTGCTTATAACCTAATAACCTATTAAGCCAACCGATACTACGGAGCTTCTTTATTACACTAAAAGTACATATAAAAATGTAATAACATAATGATCGTAACGAGTCAAACGAATTGTGTGACGTCAAGTGTCAAAGAACTTACAGGCACGTGTACAGCTTGTACACCATTCTTGTCTATTCCCGTCAAAGTTATACCCCACATAGATTATTTTACTTCTATGCAATGATCCGTGACTAATATTATTATAAACATTTCTAAGCTAGGCTATATCGTGATGAAGTCATCAAGACCTATAAAGTTATGTAATAGATAAAATAAGTATAGCAAGCTTTGTGCAAGGCCTTCTAGGAAGGTACCACTCTATAAGATTTTATATTAACATGGTTATTTTTATTATTAAAGTTGTTAATTTCGGGATATTTACCATGTTTTTTTTAATTTTGTTCGGTAGAGCTCGATATTTTGACATTATCTACGAATTTCTTGTTCACGACACTCAGTCAGACGATTCAGTTTCGAAATCCACCGAAAAAAAAAAAAAAAAACATGGTAAGTATCCCGAAATTAATAGCTTTAGGTACCACTCTCTATATATTTTACCGCCAAGCAGCAATAATCAGTATTGTTGTGTTCCGGTTTGAAGAATTAGTGAGTGTAATTACAAGTACAAGAAATATAACATTTTAGTTCTCAAGTGCCTACGCCAAACACGTTTTTTTGTATTTCTTGCCATATAAGTTATGGTCCGCTCATCTAGGTACCATCTATTCATAAAAACCCATTATATCCGTATTATACGCGCTGGAAATTCTAGGTCATCGCTTTTATTATAGTAGGATGCTCAGAGGAACTATTAAAACAAGAATAAAAAAGCCGTTAGATAGAATTTCAGTTTCCAAATCAGACAAGTTTTTTTATAGCCTAATAAAGTGTAATCAACTTTTTCGGACAGCATCAGATATTTTCATAATTTTAAAATTTATTGCAAACAAATAAGCAATAAAAGAAGTTTTTTCGTAAAGTCATTTAGATTACTTCACCATTTTTAATATGGAGGTATTCTGCACTGCATTGCTTTGAGGTATAAAATAAGTTTTGTCACGCGTTGAAATTATTGCTGTATTATATAGCGGTAAAATCAGTTCTTAAAGCTGGTCTCAAAAAATTGATCAATCCTTTTCATCATAGTTTTCTAACTGTTGTATACGTTGTCTATTATAGTTGATACTGTATAATTTATGACTGTTATCAAGACCTCTCTGCTCAGTGATATGAAAAAAGACAGCTCGTTGTACTCCAAAACTTTTATTACCCAAAAGTAAATCCACTACTCTGCCGTGGTATTACAGTAATACCGTTAACATCCGGTCTAATTTTACTTTTGATGGACCCGTGCAAAGTATCTACATGAATCCACTTATCTTGGAGTTTCATTTCCCCCGTAGTATGACAATCACAGCCGTTTATTGTGTTCATAGCTCATAATTGAATTATGGTAGATAACGGCATTATAGATATACCAACCAGTATTGTAACACTAATATTTGTAAACTTTTGTGATTTCCAGCACACAACAAAAGAGAATGAAGTCTCGATAGTGAACGCCTCTTTCCACGTGACCCACTGGTCGGTGCAGCCCTACGGCACGGGAATATCGCGCATGAAGTACGTCGGTTACGTGTTCGGTGGTGACGTGCTGCGGTTCTTCCATGGCGGCGATGAGTGTCTCACTATACCCAGTACTTGGAGTAAGGATGGAGGGCAGAAGTAAGTTGAAGTATTACCTAGCTAATAGTATTGTAATTTCCCACTGCTGGGCTAAGGCCGACCTTTGTGGAGAAGTTTTGGACCTTATTCCTCGCTGTGGCAGTGTGGATTAGTGGAGTGGATTAACACGTAAAGATTTATCTACAGTGCCTATCTTCTCCGATGAGCACGATATGTATTAGGAGCACAAATTAAAAATATGAAAAGTCAGTGATGGTGGCTTGGGTTTGATCACTTGGCCATCGGTTTTATCACTAAAAAACGCCTTCACGCGTTTCTCCCATATGATGTAAGGGGTATATGCGGCACGCGAGCATTGAAGGCGCCACAATACCTACTAAAAACTAGCGATACTCATTCTAATTTTTTGGAGGACAAGGTCGTTTGCGCATACTGCCATCATCGTTCTACTCGTGTTAGGAATGGATATAGAAATGTTTAAATGGTTTTCATTTAATGTCTTAAATAAAAGTTATTTTATTTATAGATAAGTAATAACTTTAGAATGTATAAAGATATATAGATTTACAAATTTAACTTTGAGTGACTACATGACGCGAGTGACATTCCAGTATCGTGGTGTACGAGGGCGGTTCGGTGATGTCGCAGGCGCGCTCGCTGTGGCGCCTGGAGCTGGCGCGCACCAAGTGGGCGGGCGGGTTCATCAACTGGTACCATCCCATGAGGATCCGCCACATCACCACGGGCAGATACCTGGGCGTCAATGATCAGAATGAGCTGTATTTGATTAGCAGGTAATCTTCGTTTCTTCCTTCAGAAAATAAAAATAGTAATAAAAGTTATGTTATAATTTTTTTTTGTTACATTATTTGGAAGATTTTAATTTGATTGAAATATATTTTGTTTCTCGTATAAGGTCCTAACAATAAATTTTCAATCAACATTTAAAAAAATATAATTTCCTTAAAAATTACCAGAAATAATTTAAACATGGAAAAGATTGGTCAAAGTGTTTTGTAACGTGACAATTAAGTACTAGAAGAAATTATAATAATCGAATTTATTTTATAATTAATAATAACTAACTCCAAAATAATATATAATATAATATATATAGAAATTTACTTTTATTAATAACTAAATTAGACATAGTAAAAATTAATCAATTAACTGTGTTTATAGAGAGGAAGCAACAACAGCGTCGTGTGCATTTTGTCTTCGTCAGGAGAAAGACGATCAGAAAGTGGTGCTAGAAGACAAGGACTTAGAAGTGATCGGGGCTCCCATCATCAAGTATGGTGACTCCACGGTTATCGTACAGCATTCGGAGACTGGTCTTTGGTTGTCTTATAAGGTAATTTTTCATAAATATAAAATTATAAAATATAAATAAAAATAACGTCAGAATAGGCTATTTGACAATGCGAAAAATAAATTGTGAATTATTGTAATCAGTGTATATTATGAGTTTAAAAATGGTTATTTAGTAACGAAACTTGAAAATAATACTTAATTTATTCAAAAATCAATAAATAAAAATGCATTTTTTCAAACGTTTGTCACGTGACACAAAACGCTCCTGATTGGCCGGGCTTGTTGATGAAGTCACTTTATTGTAAACCTTGCTTTTCTACTATATGTACCACAGATTAAAATTCAGAAAAGTGACGTCACCGAACCCATTGCAGCGCCATATTGTCCAAGTAGCGTTTTCGCGCGCTATTTAAACATGTAATTTTTAATATGATATTTTTCGGCAAATATGTACTAGAAATAAAAAAATCAACTTTTACTGGGTTCTTTAACCTCTACTTAAAAATATAAAATGGATTTTAAAAACCAGTCAAATAGCCTATTCCAGAATGAGCTAGGTGAAGTATCCCTCGTTTGGTTACTGGTTACATTTACCTGGTTAACCAATCCATCAGAAACTAAACGAACGAAAATCAGACGCTTGTCTGATTATACTTGTATATTTTTTATATGTCTACAATAATACTTGGTTATATTTCCATTGAGCAGTCATATGAAACAAAGAAAAAGGGGCTCGGCAAAGTTGAAGAGAAACAAGCCATTCTGCACGAGGAAGGTAAAATGGATGACGGTCTGGACTTCTCAAGGTCACAAGAAGAAGAATCGCGCACAGCCAGAGTCATTAGGAAGTGTTCATCACTATTCACCAAGTTTATTAAGTAAGTATTTAGTATTACTCACTAATAAACTTATCGCCCTTGTACAAACCTTCGTAACCTTCAAATTCATTCAAAATTTATCAACTCGTATACTCTTTCTTTTGAAATTAAAGCACTGCATACAAAATTAAAGATACCTAGTATGATAACTTGGTTCAAAATAGTGTAACATCTTTGGACTACGTCTAGTTTTATATCAACATGAAATCTTTTTAATGGCGTAATTAGTCATTCCAAATTCAAATTACATATGATATCTTGATTATCGATCATACTGATCACACGAAAATAGATCTTAAGGCGACGAAACTTTTCTTACCCCAAACTTACTATTATTTTAGGCACATCAAGAGTTCAGTTCCTTCTGAATGATAATAATTTTATCATTGTTTTTAATAAACATATTCAAGTGTTGTTCTAAATTTTAAATGTAGAATAATTGTAAAAAGTTAGGTATTAGCATTTTCCAGCTCATTAAATTAAAAAACTCATTCGCAGTGGCCTTGAAACGTTACAAGAGAACCGACGTCATTCGATGTTCTTCGCATCTGTCAATCTAGGAGAAATGGTGATGTGTTTGGAAGATCTGATCAATTACTTCGCACAACCAGACGAAGATATGGGTGAGTTCAATTTTAATAATATCTATGTATGACAAATAATGTCCCGTTTTCCTAGTAGCTTGGTACCGATTTTCCCACTGGGTAGAACTCGTACAACTTGACCAATTATTGCTCAAACCCAGGCAAGCACTGCTAAAATTTCATGTGCCTAATTGTAATTCATTTCGTGCCCGGTGGTGAAGGAAAACATCGTGTGGAAACCTTCATGTGTCTCATTTAAATGGAATTCTATCATATGTCAATCTACCAACACGCGTAGGAGGAGCACCGTGGTGAAATATGCTCTTAGCCTTCTCCTCAAAGGGAAAGGAGGCCTTAACCCAGCAATGGAAAATTTGTACATATTGCTAGTAGCCTCGTACTTTAGGAGCTATAGAGAAGGAATCCCCAAATTGGGCTATAAAAATATCGAATATTTCTACCAAGATCTTCTCAGTAGCAAGTTGGAAGGAAATTTAGAACTTGAAATAATGATCAGTGTTACTCTAATATGTGCGGTGCTTTAGAGTATATTCATGTATGCCAACATATGAAACCTTATTTATAATAATAGTAAGTATAAAAGAAGTATATATGTACACATATATGACTTGTTCTGGCTTATGTCACAGAGCACGAAGAGAAACAAAACAAGTTCCGCGCTCTCCGCAATCGCCAGGATCTGTTTCAAGAGGAAGGCATCCTGAACTTGATCCTGGAAGCGATCGACAAGATCAATGTGATCACGTCTCAGGGCTTCCTTGCTGGTTTCCTCGCTGGAGACGAATCTGGACAAAGCTGGGATATGATATCTGTGTATTTGTACCAACTTTTGGGTAAGTAATTTTAGAAGAACTCTTTACTAAAAGTACTTAATAAGTATAGGTTTTGATAGTGAACGAAAAAAAATAATATGATTAAAATATATTAGAGCTAGTAGCCGCCTACGGCTTCGCTCGCGGTTTAGGGTCATGTGTTAAAGAGCGACAGACAGACCGACAGATAAACAAAGTTACTTACACATTTAAAATATTAGTATAGATGATTAAATTTCGTATTAATTGTACTTTACTGCCTTTGAGCCAGTAAAGTTGGTTACGCGTCTAAGATCATTCTCTTAGCAATTTTGGTACCATTAGATTATGACTGTAAATATACAATACATAATTATATAATGTATTGTATATTAATATAATACTTGTGTTTGTGCGCACACTTGTGTTGTATAATATGACCCGCTCAATTACCTTTGGTTTTCTTGATTTAAATATTTACATTTACTGTACTGCATATTAGTTTTTGATTGTTGTGTGAAAGAGCACTAGACTGTTTTAATATAATTGAACACTTGCTTTAAAATATAATCTGATTCTATTTGTGTAGAATGGTAGTGATTGAAATGATCTCGTTTAGGAATTACCTTCATCATCAATGGCGTCTTTGTCTACTTATCTACAAATAAAAAGAGTATTACTCTATAACTCTAAGTTCATTTAGTACAATGTAAGTTCTCTCTCTTCATAGCAGAGTATTACACTATTACTGTAAGTACACCAAATA